>NC_056751.1:308388257-308565757 GCF_019279795.1 Protopterus annectens | reverse complement strand
TACTCCAAGCAAAATGGAGCAAGTACAGTTCTGTTAACTTACCATCATTTTAGATGTTCAAGTAAATCAAATGTTGCAGGACCGCCCAAATCCCAGTGTCTTTACATCATTCCTACCTGATGGGAAAATTTATCTACTGGAGTTTTTGCATCTACAACCGCCAATGGTTACTCCAACTGCAAGGCAGTGCACAAAGGTGCACAGACATGCGCTATGAGTAAACAGATGAATAAAGCAGAGTAGTGACTGGTTGCCTAACTCTACGGAGCTGTGTTAAAACGGACGCAAACCCACAAAAAATTAAAAACAGGGCTTATGTTGCAACAGTGAGCAAACTGAATTAAACAATTTAGCCAATAAAGCTCAAAACTGAGCCCTGTGCTCTCAACCTTCAATAAGATGAGTCCTAACAGCACTCTCCTGCCACAAAGGTCCAGGGGGCTCTCACCAACAAACAGCCTGGTTTAGTGCTCAGTTTAACAAACAGAATCAGATTCAGCAGGTCTGAATCTAGTCTACGCTATAGCAGACAAAAACTGCAACAAATTAGCAATAAAGCAAAAACACGGTCTAAAAATGCAAAGTGCAGTATAAAAATTGTATTTATGGTTAGCAGATTGCAACACATTCCATGGATTGCACAGATGAATACAGCAAACCCCTTTAGCTGGGTGAGTAGATCATCGGCGGAAGAATATTACCTCCCTTCACTGAGGGTCAAACCAGTGCTGCCTTGGTGATAAGGGGGCTCTGAGTATCATGCTCAGCCTGGAAACGTGGGGGTCAAGAGCCATGGAGGAAAGGCATATAGAAAGAGGTCTGTCCATTTGAAGAAGGTATCTGCCCTCCATGTCCCTGTCTGTTGGGTTCTAGAGCAGAACACATCTGTAGTAGTTTGTTCTTATGAGAGGCAAAGAGATCTATAGTGGGGTGTCCCAATTGGTGAAGGGGATCCAGGAAGCTCTCCATCTATTCACTGGGGTTCAGTAGGTCCATGCTCAAAGTGTCTGATATGGTGTAATTCTGCTACGGGATGTAGGATGCTATTAGTGTCAGTTGCGTATCTCATGCTAAGAGCAAAGTCTTTACTGCCAGACTGCACAGGAGGTATGAATGGAGTTTCCTCCTTGTTTATGTACCACATTACTATGATGTTGTCTGTCCAAACCAGTAGTGTTCCTGGATTCAGGCTGCTCTGAAAAGCTTTTATAGCTAGAAACACTTCTCAGCATTTCTTAATACAACTTCCTTTGCTCTGGGGTCCACATACCCTGCACCTCTGGAGGTCCTTAAGTGTGCTCACCAGGCTATTTCTGAACTGTGAAGTGAGAATTTTGTCCATCTCTGGTACAGACAAGTTCGCCCCTGGGTTCTGCAGTATCGTGTATTTTCAAAGCAGCTCTTTTTTTTGGCAGGGGGAGAAGAGGCACCAGGACATCCAGAGGCTGAGAAAGCTGTTCCAAAGTTCTTTGTAAGGGGAACCATTAAGATTGAAGATGCAATGTATCCTAAAGATATTCCCTTGCAGAGAGAGTCTGCTTAAGAAGTAAGCTGTGCAAATAGCCTGTCAGTAAAGAAACCTTGTCTTGGGGTTGGAAGGCCTTTTGTTGTACTGAATTTATCAGTGTGCCCTCTTGTCTGAAACGTAGGTTGGAACTTGTAGGAGGAGTTTGACACCTACCTTCTGCAAGCAGTCCATGGTGACTTGCAGGGCTGTTTGAAGTTCCAGGATGATTTCCCTGGATGAGGCAATCATCCAAGTTAAGGGTAAATGTGAATCTCTAAGGATCTGCAACCGGAGCCAGGCATATGGTGAAAACTCTGGGAGTAATGGCTAAGCCAACTGCTAAAGCAAAGACTTGGTAGTCTAATCCTGCCATCTCAAACCAAAGATAACTTCTGTGCTCCTTTGCTATAGGAACTTCAAGGTAGGTGTCCATAAGGTCCATGGTAACCATACAGGCTTTTTTGGAAGATTATCGTTAACAGTTTTGTACGGTTAACATTTTCAATTCGGGGAATGTGCTAAATCTTGTTTAACTTTGACAAGTGTAAGACTGGCCTACAGATGCTTTCCTTTCTTGGGAATAGAAAGATCTTACATAAAACCAGAGCCCTGTTCTCCTGCAGAATCTGGCTGAATGGACCTTTGTTGCACAAGTTCTAGTAAGGCTGGGGGAGGGGGGAGACCTTCTTGGCCTTTTGGGGGCTTTGGCATCCCTACAAAGTTAAGTCTTCCCCTGAACTGAATGGAATAGCCTTTTTCTATGACATATAGGGCAAAATGGTCCCCGGTTAGGAGTTTTCACTGCTGTAGGAGGGAGGATGGAGTGGGTGCTGTGCATAGTCACAGCTGCTATCTGGGACTGATAGGGTCATTGGATCCCCCATGTCTAGGACATTGTTAAGTTTGCCACCTTCTAGTCTGCTTGATCTCTGCTCAGTTAAGCCTCACTTCTTCATGTCATGGAGGAAGAGGCCAAGATTTAGAAGAGTAATTCCTCTAATATCTCAATGTGGGGGACAGAAAAGTATTTTACAGTTTTGATTTGTTTATCCTTTTTTGTCCAATATCTCAAAGACCTTCGCTGCAGGGGACCAAATAGGAACTGTTTATCCGCTGGGGCATTCAGGAGTTTGGCCTTTACTTGATCTGACAGTGTCCGAGTCCTCAGCCAAGTATGTCTATGGAACCTGTGGTAGCTGCTATACATGATGCATCCGCTACATCATAACATTTCAGTGACTTTCTAGATAGCTTAAGTGCTGATCTAGCCATCTCCTGTCTGCAGGACCTTGTCTGTAATGCCCCTCAGCCTTAGTAATGACTTGTTCTTGTAAGGACTCTAAATGCTTTAATATGTACAACTGGCAGTTAAAAGCCCTCATAGCGAGGGCAGCAAATGTGCAAGTCATTTTGCCAAATCTAGAAATCTTTTTCTGTCATTAGGGAAAGGCTTTCTAGCTGCACTGTTAGGGTCACCCTAGGTGGATTCAGGAGACACTACTGAGTGATCTGCTTCTGTGTTCTTGTGGAGGTTCGTTTGTGTGTCATGCAAGCATTCTATGAAAATGATTTACATATTTTCATTTGCTTACTGGGATGATTCGACTGGGCAGAACCCTTTATTGTCAGAGGACAAGGGAGAAAAGGTCCACAAGAATTTACACAAAACAATAAATATGACTTTACAATACAATTTTAAAACAGTTGTACAGCAGAAATTAGCATACAATTCAACAGTTTATAAACACACGAGAAGCATACATTCAGCAAACAAACAATATGAGTACACCTTAGAAAACTTCGAAGATGTCAGCTTAATTTCAGCTCTCCAAGTGTGAAAACAAACTCAGAAAGAGAGAATCAATAAATTTGGCATTTTGGGTAAATTTTAGTTACTGCATAAGTGCACTGCCTGGATGCCAGCAAGATGAAATATAGAGAACATGAAAGTTAATAAACCACAAATGAGGAAGAAAAAAACACTGGCTAGAAAGAATCTTGCAGCTGTTCGGCAATAAGCAGTTCAAACTTCAGCTTTGGTACAAGACATGACTTCCAGAAGTCTAGATGAAAAACAAGTAAAATTTGCTCAGAGCTGATTAAAACAAAAAATACTGAAGGAGAACACCAACTGAAGTCATTTAATCAAGAAAGAGCTGGAAAAAATGCAAGAAGCTTTAAACGGACATTCAGATCTGATCATCTTCTTTCGGCTGTTCACGTTAGGGGTTGCCACAGCGGATCATGTTTCCATTTCTTCCTGTCCTCTGCATCATGCTCTTTCACATCAACCGCCTGCATGTCCTCTCTCACCACATCCATAAACCTTATCTTAGGCCTTCCTCTTTTCCTCTTACCTAGCAGCTCCATCCTTAGCATCCTTTTCCCAATATACCCAGGAGCCCTCCTCAGCACATGTCCAAACCAGCGCAATCTCACCTCTCTTGCTTGGTCTCCCAACTGTCCAACCTGAGCTGACCCTCTAAATATACTGATTCCTAATCCTGTCCATCCTAGTCACACCCAGTGCAAATCTTAACATCTTTAACTATGCCACATCCAGCTCTGACTCCTGCCTTTTTGTCAATGCCACTGTCTCCAACCCATATAACATAGCTGGTCTCACTACCCTCTTGTAGACCTTCCCTTTTACTCTGTCTGGTACCAGTCTGTCACAAATCACTCCTGACACTCTTCTCCACCCATTTCACCCTGCCTGTACTCTCTTCTTCACCTCTCTTCCACACTCACCATTACTCTGAACTGTTGATCCCAAGTACTTAAACTCATCCACCTTTACCAACTCTACTCCCTGCATCCTCACCATTCTTCTACCCTCCCTCTCATTTACACAATATATTCTGTTTTAGCCCGGCTGACCTTCATTCCTCTCCTCTCTAAAGCTTATCTCCACCTCTCCAGGGTCTCCTCCTGGTCCCTACTCTCACTACATATCACAATGTCATCTGCAAACATCATAGTCCACAGGGCCTCCTGTCTGATCTCATCTGTCAACCTGTCTATCACCACTGCAAATAAGAAAGGGCTCAGAGCTGATCCTTGGTGTAATCCCACCTCCACCTTAAACGTATCTGTCACTCCCACCACAGTCCTCACCAATGTCACACTACCCTCGTACATATCCTGTACCACTCTTACATACTTCTCTGCCACTCCCAACTTCCTCATACAATACCACAACTCCTCTCTAGGCACCCTGTCATATGCTTTCTCTAAGTCCACAAAGACACAATGCAACTCCTTCTGACATTCTCTGTATTTCTCCAACACTCTCAGAGCAAACATTGCATCTGTAGTGCTCTTTCCTGGCATGAAAACATACTGCTGATCACTAATCACCTCCCTTCTTAACCTAGCTTCCACTACTCTTTCCCATAACTTCAAGCTGTGACTGATCAATTTTATCCCTCTGTAGTTACTGCAGCTCTGCATATCACCCTTATTCTTAAAGATAGGTACCAAAACACACTTCCTCCACTCCTCAGGCATCCTCTGACTTTCCAAAATTTCATTAAACAATCTAGTTAAAAATTCCACTGTCATTTCTCCTAAGCACCTCCATGCTTCGACTGGTATGTCATCTGGGTCAACAGCCTTTCCATTCTTCATCCTCTTCATAGCTGTCCTTACTTCCTCCTTGCTAATCTGTTTCACTTCCCGATTCACTATCCTCACATCATCCAACCTTCTCTCTCTCTCATTCTCTTCATTCATCAACCCTTCAAAGTACTCTTTCCATCTACTCAACACACACTCCTCACTTGTGAGTACGTTCACTATCCTTTATCACATTTACCTTCTGCACATCTTTTCCCAGCTCTGTCCCTCTGGACTAGCCAATCGGTACAGGTCCTTTTCTCCCTCTTTAGTGTCCAATCTCTCATACAACTCTCCATATGCCTTATCCTTATCCTTCACCGCCTCTCTCTTTGCCATGCACCTCATCTCCTTATACTCATGTCTACTTTCTTCATCTCTTTGACAATCCCATTTCTTCGCCAGCCTCTTTCTCTGTATACTCTCCTGTACTTCCTCATTCCACCACCAGGTCTCCTTGTCCTCCTCCTGTCCAGATGTCACACCAAGCACCTTTCTAAAAGTCTCCCTTACTAGCTCTGCTGTAGTTACCCAGCTATTCAGTAACTCTTCACTGCCTCCCAGTGCCTGTCTTAACTCTTCCCTGAACTCCACCTCACAAATCACCCTTTTTTTTTTAACTTCCACCATTTAATCCTTGGCATTGCTTTCACACTCCTCCGCCTCTTCTTGATCACCGCTTTCCTACAGACCGTCATTCTATGCTGCTTAACTACACTTTCCCCTGTCACCACTTTACAGTCTCCATCAGATCTGATAAAACTGCAAAAATCAGAGGTCGAAATGAAGAAAAGGCTGGCAGAGTATGAGACTGCTCAAGAAGAGATGTTTAAAAAAAAATGGTAGAATTAGATAACAGAGCACTTATGGAAAACCCCAGGTTTTCTTCTGTACCTAAGAAACTGGAAGAAATAGACTTAATTTTATGAAAGCACATATAAGCAACTGTACTGGTATCTCACAGCAGGAGTTGTTAACTGAAATGGCACATTGTGTCATGCTCCAAACTGGGCCAAAGACCTCTAATAGCAAAGATGTAATCTTACCAGCAGAGAGAGTCAATTTCTTACAACCCTGTGGCAGAAAAACAAAGTGTTAAAGTTGGGGACAGCAGAGTGTTTGTGGAAAATGATGAATCACTGAACACCAAGCAGATGAGTAAATTTAATCCAGCACTCTTTTTGATGCAGAACACTAAGCACGAAAAACACAGGTCTGTCCCAAAAAAAGTAAGCTATCAAATACATGGGGACTCTGCTGCTTATTCTTCTAATAAATCTTATATACAGACAATACCAGTGAAACCTTTTCAAATGCTCCAAATGGAAACAGAGAAAAGCAAAGGCGCTGACCAGAAGAGTCAGCAGTATGTTGGAAATGGCTCAGAGACTGGAAGAAAACCAGCAATGTGGAAGTTAATGAATAAATGTGGGATTACAAAGCATCAATCACATTTGTAAAACGTGGCAGAATTGGACTTTTTGACTTTGTTAAACCTGTGTGGACTTTAAAGACATGAAATAGGACGCATGCTTTGATGTTTGGAAGAACATTTAGAAAGGGGAAAGAGGTATCTGTAAGTAAAGCAATTTCTGTTAGACAGTATTTTTATAAAAACAATTTGTTATTTTTGTGTGTTATAAGGATGCTAAAGTAAACAGGTGCCACTTTCTCCTTTTCCTTCTTTCATCTTAAGTTTTTAAGAAATGTAGGCACTGCAATAGAAAGGGGAAAAGCCTGGATGAAAGCATGTTTAAGACAATAAGCTGTTACCTTAGGCTGCTGAGATGGACAGGTTGCAAATGTATACAAGGCATGATGCAAATAAATTTGATATGCTTTTTCTTACCTTTGCAAAGAGGAATGACTGGATTAAGGCCATTAGCTTGATCTAATAGCAAGTATGTAGAAGAAAGTAAATAAACATTAAATGCAATGAAAACTTTTCTTTAGCAAATGAATGTTCACAGTGCAACATGAGAACCTTGTAGCTGAAGGCAAATGTACATCTGATTTGCATGTTTCTATGAAGACAAGCAGATATGAGGCAATGAAAACAAAATACATTTTTCTTTCAATGGCTAAAAGATAATGTTTTCTGAAAGCGGTCAAGTTGTTTTCTAGATCTGGGAAAGGAATAAAGATAAGACAAAAACAGACAGCACTTGGTGTAAGTAGAAGCACAGCCTATATCATGCTAGTCTTAATATGGATAACCTTCATTATAGGTAAATTAAAGCCTGTGAGTGCAGCTGTCAATCCGGGAAACTTGTTTCTATTATGAGAGTTAAACTTCTATTATATGAATATGTACATAGTTTTGTGTGTTTGTATAAAGTTAATAGGTTATGAGGGTATGTTGTTTTTTTCTGTTTGATGGTTTTCATTAAAACAGACTCTTGTTAAGAGGAAACAGATTCAAATGAATAAAACATCAACCTGCCAAATACTAGTGTATGGATATAACACAAAAGCTGAAACTAGACATTACAAAAAAGCTGTTAAACGTAACAAGTGGGAATAACTCCTTATCATAATGGCATCACTTTCCATATTATCTGTATATATGAATGGTCTGGTCTCACATGTATACACAAAAAAAAAAGAGTAGTGAACTACATTTAGAAATCCATCCACAACCACTTTTTCCTATCTTTGCACATGGGGTTGGGATGTGAGTTCAACAATAACAATCATCTAGAGACAAGGCTGACACCACCAGGTGGCCAGCCCTGCTACTGTAGTTCTTCCACACCACACAGACACACACACACACACACTCCTATGGACAATTTAGAGTGCCCAGTCCACCTACTGCATGTATTTGAAATGTGGGAGGAAACTGGAGCACCTGGTGGAAACCCACAAAAACACAGTGAGGGGCATGCAGACTCCACACAGAAGGCACCCCAGTCAAGAATCAAACCAATGAAACTCTTGCTGTGAGGTGACAAGTCTATACACTGTGTCAACTACATTAAGAAAGGCATCATTCAAATAGCTATGAAACAGAAGACGTATTTGGAAAGAAATGAGCATGTGAATTTGATAAATGATTTAAGGATGGTTATTAAGCAGAATATCTGGGGCAAAGGAAAAGGAGTACTCATATTAATTCCGACAGGAGTTCCAATGGTGACAGAAAAGGGTGAAAAAAGGTAGTAAAGTATGCTAGCGCATATTTATATTCCACCTACAAACATTACAATGGAACTTAAGAAAATTCTGGGAGAAATGATCAGCTTTCAGCACATAATATTACTTGTAGGTAGGGATGGAAATTTGACTTGCAAAGTGAGGGTGTACCTGGTGGTCCTAAAAGGGAATATATAACAAAAGAGGGTAAATTTTTAAAGAAATTTATGTAAAATTTGGTATGGAAGATGCGACTTCTGTAGAAGGAGCTCAAAGAGAATTTACATATTATTCCCCAAGGTATAAAAACCAGACTAGGCAAGACAGAAACTACACTTCACAGGAACATGCATTTAATTAAAAGTTTTCATACCCTTCTGATAACTATTTCAGATCACGTGCCAATAACAAAGAAAGATGCATGGTAATAAAAATGAGACCCTGGCACTTTCTCATCTATCTGTTAAACAGAAAGGAATTTAAGGAATAAGCAGTGGAAATTGTTGGGGAGTTCTTAGGGAAGATAGAAATTTCTTCAGAAAATATAGCTAGGGAGTGGGATAAAATGAAAGTGGAGTTTAAAAACAGGGTAGAAATACAGATACTGGTTAAGTAGTAAAATAATTATATAGAACAAAGGTTAAAACATTGCAGAACAGAGGGAATCTCACAAGAGGAGGTGCAACTGCAGAGTACTAGAGAGAAAATAATGAACTACCTTGCTAACAAGCATGAGTTAAGAAGACTACTGTTAAGCAACTGTGTTTCGATAACTCCAGAGCACAACAGCTTTTAGCACAACAGCTCAACTAGTAAGTAAATAGAGTCACTGTCATGCTTAGGGAGCCTATAACAAGGAAAATAATTGATCCTGTAAAAGTATTAGAAATACTTCGGAAATTTTATGAAAATCTGTATAAAGCAGAGAAATGTGGAAATCAAGAAAAAAACACAAATGGAAATGTTTAGGGAAGAATTTAATATGCCAAAGTTAGAGGTAGATGAAGCTCAATTATTAACATTTGGGACAAAAGATGACAAAATGGTGACCTATAACCAATCTTCAGGAAAATCTCCAGGAATAGATGGTATTCCTGTGAAAGTTTGGAAGCTAAGAGAGAAGAAAGTGATAAAGCTCTGGAAGGTTTTGTTTAACAGCATTTTAAAAGGAGCAGAAGCACAAACATCCTTGAAGAAAGCTGTCATGGCTGTAAGACTTGAAGATAGTAAAGGACCCATTTTGATTCTAAACAAACATTATAAAGTGTTTATGTCTACAATGTCTAAAAGAACGGCAAATGAGATGCCAAAATTGATAGATATGATCAATGTGGTTTGGGGAGGGGGTGCAAATATTTGATAACACAACAATGATGATCCAACAAGGAAGCTGACTGGAAGAAAATACCACTGCTGGTGGGTCTTGATGCAGAAAAAGCATTCAAAAGAGCCAGATAGAATTTCAGGAGTATGGCAATGGAAGCATTTCCATTCCCTGACACAACAACAAGGTTAATTATGAGGATATACGAGGGAACATTAGTAAAAATTAGTGTGGGGGTCCTCTCTGATAACTTCTGTTTGAACAGAGGAACTAGGCAGGGAACTAGGCAGAGATGTCTTCGTCCTCCTTTATCTGTGTTATATTTAGAACCACTCTCAAAATACAGGACTCAGAAATTCAAGGATACAATTGGTATGGTAATACAGAAAACCTGGTTTTATTTGCAGATGATGTTACAGTGGATATAAAAAGTTCACACCCCCCTGTTAAAATACCATGGTTTTGTGATAAAAAATGAGACCACAATAAATCATTTCAAAACTTTTCCCAACTTTAATGTGGCCTATAACCTGTACAATTCAACTGAAAACAAATCTGTTAGGGGGAAAAATATAAAACATAAAAGACGTACAATAAGCTGGCTCCTTAAGTGTGCACACCCTTAAACCAATACTTTGCTGAAACACCTTTGCATTAATGCACGATAATATAAATCCTGTTTCTACAGCACATCTCTAAGTTTATAAAAGCAACATTTAAAATAGGTCACTATTTTTGGACTTTTACTCCCCATTAAGAGATTAACAGGTATACAGTCAGTCCCTAGCAACAGAAAAAGCATTAGCACTAACGCATATGTTTCTATTAATAAACACACCAATTATAAGAATGCAGAAACACTCCAAGATGTAATGATTCCTTTTTTTTTTTAATGTTCCCACAAAAAATGACAGCTCTTGCAATACATCCTCAAGTTCGTAGGATAGAACTATCCGTTATGAAAACGACGTGCAGCAACTGATTAAAAAAAAAAGTTTCTACTGCTGTCGAAGGCTGGTTTTATGCATAAAGGTGGTGTGACACCAAATGCTAATGTTCATGAGGGCGTGAATAATTAACGAGTGGGCGGGGACTGCACAAAATGAAGGACTGGGTGTGTAAATGTCTAACAGAAAGCAGTCAAACTGGTTGGGTGAATTGTCGAGGAAAACAGTAAGCGGGAGAGTAAATATTGCTTTCAAATGGCTTGCTGCACAGATAACAGCTCTTGGATATCTGCAGAGACAGAGGAAAAATATTTTTATAGTTAACAAATGCACTTTTAAGGTGACAGGGGCATTCTAAGGGGGGGGGAATAATGAGCAATAAAAGAAAGGTTATGCTGTTTCCCATAGTTGTCCTTTAAACCCTTCATTCGGAACAAAGTGCTTACCAGCTTCCAGATACTTTTCTTAGGTGGCAACTAATTCTGCATAATAGAGTTTGGTGGTGTTAAAGCTTTCTAAGCTGTAAAACACTTATCACTACTACATTAACTTTTTCAGTACCTGAGAAAGGGTAAAACTCCATGCACTACACAGAATTATGACTAGGTCTTTCCAATTATAATCCAAGATACTGTGTGTTCTCGACATGGATGTAAAGATTCATTCCCAAGGTACATTTCTTGGCATCTACGTGTGTAACACACAACACCTTGGTTATAAATCGGGAGACCTGGCTCCAATCATAATCCTCTACGATCCATATCTATCAACTTTGCCAATCCCTTACTAATACAGACAAGTACTTTATAATTATGGTTTAAAACTGAAATGGGTCTACATGAAGCTGGATCTAAAGGCTCTTTCTTTGGTAATAAAACCACCAAAGCTTCCTTTCCCACCCACATTTTATAATACAGTTAAACAAAACATTCCAGATCTTTATCACTCGCCTTCTAACTACCAGATTTCTCCAGTTTCTGCAGAAATTCCATCTGCTCCTGGAGACTTCGCTGTTGACTGATTATGTATCATCTTTTTCTAATTTCTTCCGAGCTTATGAAAGCTGGGGACTCTCTTTTCACTAATACTATAGGAAGGATATGGAATCAGCTACCCACTGATATCACTCTAACCTCCTCCTTACCTCTGTTCAAACAAAAAATCAAACTGTATTTCCAAAATCACTGGCTCTGTTCCTGTTGGACTCCTGACTAATTTCTTCTTTCACCTCCACCACTAGAACTCTACACTTTACTTAGTAAATATACTTACTCCTACTTCTTATTGCCCTGTTACTATCCTCTCATGCTCTAACCTACTCTTCCTTTCTTTCTCCCCTGTCCTCTTATACACATTCTTACCCTTCTCCTCTCCAGACTACTTCTTCTTTCTCTCTTCCCTCCTTTTATTCCCTTCTCTTATCTCCTGTTTTACTTCTCTTCTTCTTATTTTTTTTGAAACCTTCATGCTAATCCTAAATTTACATAATGCTTAAGACTGAACAACAATTTTTGAAATGCTTTTACTGAACAACATTTTTTTTTAGTATGTTCCTTAGATACTTCATGTATATTTATATTTTTGTTTATTCATGTTACTAAATGATACTAAATGATAATTCACTTTGTATGTAACTCTGTAAATTGTCCCATTGAAATATAGTATGAGTGGAGCTTTTCTCCTCTCTCTACTGAAAATGGACATATATCCAGCTAGACTAGCCCGGTTAACAAATGTAAAATAAAATAAAATAAATAAATAAAATAAAATAAAAATAAAGACTGGAAAAAGGAGTCTTCTTTAAAACTGCAGCTCAGAAAGCTTACTCTCTTCAGTCAAACTGGAACGGCTGGTCATTATCTTTCATCTGAAATCTTTACCATCCGGCATATCCTACTTCCACATTTTTTCCTACCTGTGCTATTCATTTTTGAGCCTCATCTTCCTCAATCTTCCGAATTAAGTCTGCTGTGACTATTTTTATTTCTGCTCTTTCTTGGTTTTTACCTTCATCTGTGCATACCAATTTTCAAAAAATTTCCAAAATATTTCTAATGCCTCTAGGATCGCTGGTTATTTTTTTCCTGTCATAGGCTCCTTAAGTTTGGCTACAACTCTTTCTTTTTGTTGCCCAATTTTACGAGTTAAAAGTTGTTCTGCCTCTTCATGGGTTATATTTATTTTACATTTGTTGACCAGGAAAGTCCGACTGGATGCATGTCCATTTTCAGCAGAGGCCTGGGGAGAAAAGCTCCACAGTCAAATTTTAAGCAAAATAAAAAATACAGAAGCATTCAAATTTTCAAGATTTAACATATTTACATTAAACTCATGCAAATTATCAAAATAACCCATTACTTCCTTTTATCACTCAAACGTTTCTAGATTTCTTGTTCTATCAGGGCCCCTTCCCCTGCAATACGTTGAACCTTTGTCAATCCCTATTTCTACTACTAATTTCTCGTATCACTTTCTTTTATATCTACTATGTTGTTAAACTCTGCTTTGATTTTGTTCCACGCACTAGTTATCCATTAGGAAATAATTTCTTTCTTCTCTAACAACTCTCAATAATATCCATTTCTCTCAAACAGGTATAAGGAAAGTGCCAGTCTCAGCTTGCATCATTATCCTGTATTTTTACTTCAGTTTTTATTGCTGCTTGGTCTGATAGTTACTGGATACTTCTCAGAGCTTTCAATTAAATACAACTGCTGCTATGTCACATAATTTCTATTCAGTCTAGGCCAGTTATTGCACCTTCAGGAATAAGTTGTTCCTGCTATAGAATTCACATCTTCTATTCTCATAAATGTATTCACCAATCTACCCTCTTTTGTTAGATTCTTCTTGATTCCCCAAATATATCCTCACTACTGCAAATCATGTTCCATATTCCACACATAAATAACATTCCCTGCAGAAAAAGTACAGTTGTGTACACTTATCATAAATGTAGCAGAGTGTACTCACTGTTGCAGTCATCACATTTGGGTTATCTGCCTGCAGGTAGCCCTCAGTCGGCCTGAATACCAGAGTCTTGGGATTCCTGGTTGGATGCTGTCGCTTCTTCCATGACATCAGGTCGTCAGGGGTATAAAATATGCAGCAGACGCCATTACATCAGTTTTTCTTGCCCCAGATGTCAGGAGCCCCCAAAATAGGAAGCAATTACATGGGTGTGGAACACCCCCAGTAGAAAGTAAATACCAATGTTATAAGATATGGCCAAACAAAAAAAGAATAGGTAGAAGTATAGAGAGGGTAACCAGGACTGCAACAGTGAATACACTTGAACATCTACATTTATGGTAAGTGTACACAACTGTACTATGTTCTTCATGTTTCACTGTTGCAGTCATCACATTTGGGTTGATTCCCACAGCTGAGGATGGGTGGAGGCAGTCAAGAAGCATTAGGGCTGGCAAGCAGGCCCTGTAAGACTGCTGTGGCAAATCCAGCTCTGGATTTAGAAAAGATAGGTAAATGGTAATGCTTGAAGGTGTGTACTGAGCTCCAGGTTGCAGCTTCCAGGATGTCCCTGGTAGGGACTCCCCTGAGAAATGCTGTAGAGGCTGATATAGCCCTAATGGAATGTGTTCTGATCCCCTGTAAGGTAGGTTTCCCACACTTTTTGTAGCAGAAATGGATGCAGTGTGCTATCCATTTAGAAATGGTTTGCTTTGAATTGGCCTTGCCCTTTACCCCTGTAGCAAAGCTGACTAGCAGCTGGTCAGATTTTCCTGAAAGGTTTAGTCCTGTCCAGATAGAACCCAAGCGGCCTGTGCATGTCCAGGGAGTGCAGGATCCTTTCCCCTTTATTCTGAGAATTAGGGAAAAAGGTTGGCAAATTAATGGATTGGTTTAAAGCCACACTAGATACCACCCTGAGCATAAATTATGGGTTAGTCCTAAAGGAAACCCCGTCTGCATGGAAGATAATGAAGGGTTCCATGGCCATAAGGGCCTGCAATTCAGACACTCTTCTTGCTGAAGTCATGGCTAGAAGTAAAGCTGTTTTCCAGGAGAGGAATTTTAACTCTGCTGAAGCAGCAGGTTCAAAGGGTGGAAGCATAAGTTTTTCCAATACAAAGTTAAGGTCCAAGGCTGGAGTGGGAGCTCTCTTGGGGGTCTTAAATTTTTGGCTTGTCTCAGGAACTGTTTGACCAGAGGATGAGAGAAGAGAGGTGGCTCAGTATTATAATGAGCTGAGACGGCATGAATCTTAATTGAAGAAAAGGATAGGCCTTTGTGGAGCATTTCTGTTAAGTAATCTAGTATATGAGGTAAGCTGGGCACAGTTGTGTCCATTCCTTGAGACTGGCTCCAAGAACATCTTTTCCACTTTTCTGAATAGGATTATCTAGTACTAGGCCTCCTTGCCTCAAGGATGACATCCAGCACCTGTTTATTGAGGGTTGCTGGTGATGGGTTCAGGGGAGGAGCCACGCTGCTAGGCTCAGGGTTTGTAGTGGAGGATGCAAAATCTGGCCCTCCTGCTGGGACAGCAGGGAGGGGGGTCTGAGGCAGATGCCATGGTGGCAGTACTGTCAGACTGGGCAAAGTGGGTACCAGTGCTGGCGTGGCCAGTCTAGTGCAATCAGGATTCTCCTTGGCTTGTCCTGTTTGATATTTAGTAGAACCTCCGAGAGGAGGAGAGAGGGGAAAAGGCATAGATTGAGAGGTTTCCCATGTAAAGGACGGGGCATCCACTTTCCATGCTTGGCTGTGGGGAGTTCTGGTGCAATATTTGCTCAATTGATAGTTCTGAGGGGAAGCAAAGAGGTCCACTTCTGGTGCCCCCCACCTGTGGATCAGAAGCCTGAATGATTTGGGTTCCAGTTTCCACTCGTGTGGGTCCATTAGATTTCTGCTTAAGTCGTCTGCCAGTGAATTTAATTTGCCTGGCAGGAATTGAGCTTGCAGGTGCACTTGACTGCTCAAGGCTGTGTTCCACACAGCCATGGCTAACCTGCAGTGTGGGTAGGAATGGGTTCCCCCTGCTTATGTACCACATAACTGTGTTATTGTCTGTCTTTATCAATAGTTGCCCTGGGAGAATAAGGCATTTGAAGGCTGTCAGAGCATTCTGTGCACCTAACATTTCTTTTTGATTGATATGCAGGTCCATCTGCTTTGGGCACCATTTGCCTTGAATGCATTGTCCTGCCATGTGAGCCCCCCATGCATAGTCTGATGCGTCTGTTAGGGTGGCATGGGGTTGAGTGAAAGGGAATCCTTTGTTGTGGTAGCAGTCCTCTGCCCACCAAAGGAACTCTGCCCTTAGGCAAGGAATGCTAAGAATCATTGTTTCCAGGTCCTGAGAACGTTGACACCAGAGACTTTTTAAGTACCACTGAAGTTTACTCATATGCAGTCTTGCACATGGAATTAGTACACTGCAAGAGCCAATGAACCCTAGGGCTTGCGGTATTTTTCTTGCACATAGCTGGGTTTTGGTGGCCAGTAGACTGAAGTAGTTTGTCAAATAAAATTGTTTTTCTGGAGTGAGGAATGCCATCTGGGAAGTTCTGCTCAAGCTTGCTCCCAGGAATACAATCTGTTGGCTGGGTACCAGATGTGATTTCTTATCGTTCATGGTGTACCCCAGTGAAGTTAGAAGTCTCTTTACAAAGGTCAGGTGCTGGAGTAGCAATTCCTGACTGTTCACCTGAATAAGGCAATCGTCCAAGTATGGGTAAATTTGAATTTTCCTCTGCATGCACTATGCAATGGCTAGAGCTAGGCATTTTGTGAATACCCTGGGCACAATAGATAAGCCAAAGGGCAGTGCAAATAACTGATAGTGCATAGAGCCTGCTCTGAAACATACATATTTCCTGCAAGATTCCCTTATGGGGATGTGCAGATAAGCTTCTTTTAAGTCTAGGGTGGCTAGCCAGGGGTCCTTGGCTAGCACAGGAAGCAGCTGTTGGAGAGTAAGCATTCTGAATCTTGGAACGACCAGGAAGGCATTGAGAATAGACAGATCCATGATAGGGAACCAACAGTTATCTTTTCTGGGTACCAGAAACAGTCTGGAGTAAAAACCTTGTCCCCTTTGCTCTGTTGGGACAGGTTGAATAACCTTGACACTGAGGAGAGAAAGTACTTGCTTTTGGGCCTCTTGCCCACTGTTTTGGGGAGAGGTCTGGCAATCTGCTTCGGGTTGGCAGTGAGTGGAAGTAGAATCTGTACCCCTGGGATACAAAGTTCAAGACCCATCTGTCCTGGGTGATGTACTCCCAGTTTTTTGCATGCAGGGCAAGTTTTCCTCCTAAGGGTGCAAGTACTTGGGCAAGGCTTGGAAGAGTTAAGGTTAGTCATTGCGAGATTTTACCATGGGATGGTGGCTTACTACTCCCTGTTTTAGAGGTGGGAGCACTCCATTGCTTAGATCTGTGCATACCCCATGACTGTAATCTTGGCGGTCTGCTGCCCCTGGGTTTGGACTGAGAAGGTCTGGGAGGGACTGCAAAGGACCACTTTTTAGAAGGCGAATGCCTGCTGAATCTAGGTGGCTGTACCTGTAGGAAATCTAAGAGTTTGCACAGATTTAGCTTTTCCCTCCATCTTTTTGAGGACGACTTCTGCTTTATTGCCCAACAGGCATTCATGATTTAATGGTGCATCTAATAATTTTGCGTTGACATGATCTGGAAGGATTTGTTCCTTAAACCAAGCATGCTTTCTAAGAACAGACCCAGTGACAGCAGCCCTGCAACATGCTTTTATGGCATCAAAACCACAGTGCAAAGTACGTTTTCTAACATGGTTAGCAGAATGCGTTAACTCTTGTAAATCTTTATGTTCTGCACAATCAGGAATCAACATCATTTTCTGTTTAATTAGCTCCATAATATGTTGCTGATACTTTAACATATGAAACTGGCAATTTAAAGCCCAGATGACAAGAGTAGCAGAGGTGTATACCTTCTTACCCCATCTGTCTAAAGCCCTAGAGTCCCTGTCCAAAGGGGTAGGGCTTTTGGCTGTTGTTGCCTTAATGCCTTTAGGTCCCTGGGAAACGGTCTCTGGATTCACAGTAGGGTTCTTAAAGAAGAATTTGTGGGAGTCAGGTACTCTGTATTACCTGTCAGGTTTCCTGGGGAGCTGGACGCAAAGTATCACGGGTAAGGCTGGATTCCAAGAAGACATCATCTACAATTTCCAGAACAGGAGGGATAGGTAGAGGCCTGCGCTGAGGCAAGTTTAAAAATTCCCCAGAGTCTCTTTTTGGACTGTGGGTAGTCCTGGCACTCCCAGCGGAAATGCTCTCTAGGGGTATGCAGGGTTTCACCATAAGTAAAATCTTCTGGTGGGGAAGCAGAGGGAATAGCATCCTCTGTATCAGAATCCTCATAGGTAGATAAGGGTATGCCCTGGTAATCAGAAGGATCACAGTCAGCAGACTCGTGATCTGAAGGATCAGAAGGAAAATCAGTTCTTGGTCTTTTTGAGGGGGAAGGCTGTCTTCACCTAATAAAAGTAATAAGATCTTCAGCCATTTTAAGCATTTGTTTCTGAGGCATGTGGGCCTGACAATGCACTTTGGTCGTCGGTTTCCTAGGCGCAGTACAAACTCTGGGCCTGAGAAATTCAGAAGTTTTGGTTTGAAATGAAGTAGTCAGTTTAATATGAAAATTGGAAGGCCTGAATACACCCTCAGAAGTTGGTGACTGCACAACGGCTCCGGACCCATCCAAGGTAGAGACATCCACAGGTTCCATAGTCGAAGAAGCATCTCACAGCATACCGGACTCTGAATGGGTCTCAGTAGAGGCCTGCGAATCTGCAGAAGCAGGTATCAGGGGCTGCAAAAGCGCTTCACTGAATACCGGCAGACTGGTGACTAGCTTAATGGAAGCATCGTCGGCAGTTTTGGACCTATGTGGTCTGTCTTTATCCTTATGTTTTTTCAGAAGATCGGTAGTCGGATGGCGTATCAAAGCCATTTCGGAATACGGAGAACGAGAGCTAAAGAATTTAGTGACAAAAATAGCCCGACGATGAATAGTTTGGGAGTTGAACAAGGCACAAAAGACAGCAAGGAACGTCGTGGTCTGGGCCTAAAGAAGTGACACAGTAAGAATGAAAATCTCTGAGGTATTTGCTTTCCACAGGCAAGACAATTACATTTTTCTGACACTGGTTAGAGCAAGAAAAAAGGATCCCCAATGGCGTACTTACCTTTTATAAAACTTCAGTTCTGAAATTCGAAAAACGAAACTTTCAGGAGGAGGCTGACCGGCACTTGCGAACTTCTGCTGCTTTGGACACTGCACGGCAAGAAAAGCTGATGTAATGGTGTTGGTTGCATGTTTTATACCCCTGACGACCTGACTTCATGGAAGAAGCAACAGCATCCGACACAGAAATCCCAAGACTCTGGTATTCAGGCCAACTGAGGGCTACCTGCAGGCAGATAACCCAAATGTGATGACTGCAACAGTGAAACACGAAGAAAGTACAGTTGTGCACCTACCATAAATGTAGATGTTCGAGTGTATTCACTGTTGCAGTCATTACACTTGGGTTATCCTGCTGGCAGGCTACCCACAGTTGGCCTGAATTCCAAAGTCTAGGTCCGGCGTCGGTTGCTGTCGCCTCTTCCCTGACGTCAGTGCGCCAGGGGTATAAAAGATGCAGCTGATGCATTTTCTTCAGTTTTTCTTGGCCCAGATGTCAGGTGCCCCCAAATTGGTAGGCTGAAAATTACGCCAATAAGTATGCATGCACAAAAATAAACATTTCCTTCATCTATAAGCAAATACACCACATAGGTTGTATAGGATAGAGAAGTACAGATAAGTCCCAGCAAAGAAAAGGGGGATGATGGGTGGGTAACTTGGACTGCAACAGTGAATACACTTGAACAACTACATTTATGGTAGGTACACAACTGTACTATGCTCGTGTTTCACTGTTGCAGTCATTACACTTGGGTTGAATCCCAAAGCTGAGGTTGGGTGGCTGGGTCTAAATAGGATTAGGAGAGGCTATAAGGCCCTGCAGAACTGCAGTGGCAAAGCCTGCTCTGGATTTAGAGTAGAGTGGTAAGTGATGGTGCTTGGTAAAAGTGTGCACTGAACTCCAAGTTGCAGCCTCTAAAATGTCTTTGGTTGGTACTCCTCTGAGGAAGGCTGCTGAAGTGGCTGCCGCTCTGGTTGAGTGAGGCCTAATGCCCTTAGGCACTGATTTGCCATGTTCTGAATAGCAGAAACGAATGCAGTGGCCTATCCATTTTGAAAAAGTCTGCTTTGAGATAGCCTTTCCTTGTGATCCTGCAGCATATGCTAAGAGTTGGTCAGTCTTTCTGAAAGCTTTAGTTCTGTCCAAGTAGAAGCGTAGTTGTCTGTGTATGTCCAAAGAATGCAGGAATCTCACCCTTATTCTGTGGGTTTGGATAAATGGTAGGCAAATGAATGGTTTGGTAAGGGCCACACAGGACATTACCTTAGGCATAAATTTCGGGCTCGTCCTCAGAGAAACCCTGTCTGGATGGAAAATGATAAAAGGTTCCACAGCCATGAGTGCCTGTAACTCAGACTCGTCTTGCAGAGTTTATTGCTAGGAGCAGAGCTGTTTTCCAAGATAAGAACTTTATTTCAGCTGTACTGGCTGGCTCAAAAGGCAGCAGTGGGAGTTTTTCCAAGACATAACTGAGGTCCCATGCAGGCATTGGTGCTCTCCTTGGAGGTCTTATGTTTTTGGCCCCTCGGAGGTACTGTCTTAGCAACAGATGTGAAAAAATTGGTGGTTCCGTACTGTAATGAGTTGAAATGGCAGAGGCATGGATTTTAATTGATGAAAAGGATAGGCCTTTGTCCAGCATCTCAGTTAGGTATTGTAAAATCTGAGGAATATTTGGTACAAATGTGTCAATTCCTTGTGCCTGGTCCCAAGCACAGAATCTTTTCCATTTCTCTGCATACAATTTTCTGGTACTGGGCCTCCTGGCCTACAAAATAACATCCATCACTGCTTTAGAGAGAGGTGTGTTCTGAATGGCTACATTATCCACCATGCTGCCAGATTTAGGGTTCTGTAGTTGGCTGTGCAGGATTCGATTGTTTTGTTGGGTCAGTAAATGAGGAATTAGAGGCAATGCCCAGGCTGGGCCTTGAGACGAGCTCTTTAGGATTGGGTACCCTTGCAGGCGGGGCCAGTCTGGAGCAATCAGAATCATTTTTGGCTTCTCTTGTCTGACCTTTAGGAGTACCTTGGGGAGGAGAGGCAGAGTAGGAAAGGCATATACTGTTAGGGTTTTCCAGCTGAATGATAGAGCATCCACTTTCCATGCTTGCTTGTGATACGTCCTTGTGCAGAATCTCTGTAGTTGGCAGTTGTGATGGGAGACAAATAGATCTATGTCTGGACATCCCCATTTCTTTATAATCATGCTGAAGACTTGTGGATCCAGTTTCCACTCGTGGGGATCAGTGAGGTTTCTGCTTAGTTCGTCTGCCAGAGTATTTTTCTTTCCTGGCAGGAATTGTGCTTGCAGGTGTACTTGATAAGTCAATGCCATGTCCCTCAAAGTCATGGCTTGTCTGCAGAGGGGGTAGGAATGAGTGCCTCCCTGTTTATGTACCACATGACTGTAGTATTGTCCGTCCTTATCAGTAGTTGTCCTGGATAGAGTAGATCCTTGAAAGCTGTCCGGGCATTCTGAACAGCTAGCATCTCTTTTTGATTGATATGAAGATGCCTTTGGCTTGTGGGCCATGTGCCCTGAATACATTTTCCTGCCATGTGGGCCCCCCAGGCATAATCTGAAGCATCTGTTGTTATTGACTGCCTGGCTGTGGGTACGGTGAATGGCTGTCCCTTGTTGTGGTGACAGGCCTGTGCCCACCATCGAAACTCCTGTTGCAGGCAATGAATGAGGGTAATTAATGTGTCCAGACTGTGACAATGTTGAGTCCAAACACTTTTTAGATACCATTGTAGTTTCCTCATATGCAGTCTGGCATATGGAATTAGCAGAATGCAGGATGCCATGAAGCCCAAAGCCTGCAGAATGTTTCTTGCAGATAACGGTGTCTTTGTTGCCAATATTTTGAAGTAAGAAGTCAGTTGCCTTTGTTTGTCTGGCGTGAGATAAGCCATCTGGGCAGTTGTATTTAAGCTTGCACCCAGGAATATTATCTCTTGAGAGGGTACTAGTTTTGATTTATTTTCGTTTACTGTGTACCCTAGGCAAATTAGTAAGCTTTTTACAAACGCCAGATGCTTTAGTAGAATGTCCTTGTTCTCTGCTTGAATAAGGCAATCGTCCAAGTATGGATATATTTGAATTCCTCTGTCTGCAAAATGCAATTAATGGTGCCAGGCATTTTGTGAAGACCCTGGGCGCAGTAGATAAGCCAAAGGGCAGTGCAGAGAACTGATAGTGCATTGAGCCAGCTATGAATCTGAGGCATCTTCTGCAAGATTGTCTGATTGGAATAATGCTGGTATGCCTCTTTTAGGTCCAAAGTTACAAGCCAAGCCTTCTTGCCCAGCATGGGCAGAAGCTGCTGCAGAGTCAACATTTTGAATTTTGGAACGTCCAGAAATGTATTTAGAATAGACAGGTCCAGTATTGGTCTCCAGGCTTTGTCTTTTCTGGGTACCAAGAAAAGTCTTGAGTAAAATCCTTGTCCCTGCTCTTGCTGTGGTACTTGCTGAATGGCCCTCATGTCCATGAGGGATGAAACTTGTTTTTGTGCCTCTGCCTATAGATTGTGTGGCAGGACTGGCATACCTTTTGCCCTTGGCAGGGTGTGAAAGTGGAACCTGTAGCCCTGGGACACTACATTCAAGACCCATTTGTCCTGGGTGATCTGTGTCAATTTTGAGAAAAAAGTGCTACTTTTCCCCCTAAGGGGGCTGCCAAAAGATAAGTGCTTGGTGCTGGCAGAGGAAAGTCATCGGGACTGCTTCCTGAATGGCTGTGATTTGTCTTCCCCGCTTTTGGAAGTAGAAGCGCCCCACTGTTTAGGCCTGTATGAGCACTGGGCTGGGATCTGCCTCTTTGTGGCCTGACACTGGAAAGGACCAATTCTTTGTAGGCCAGTTCCTGCTAAATCTGGGTGGCTGTACCTGTAAGAAATCCTTTACTGTTTATATAGATTTCGCTTTGTCCTCCATTTTCTTCAACACCTCCTCTGCTTCAACACCAAATAAGGTATCATGCTGTAATGGAGCATCTAATAATTTTGCTTTAACATGATCAGGCAGATTCTGTTCCTTTAACCAAGCATGCCTCCTAATGACAGAACCTGTAACTGCAGCCCTGCAAGAGGCCTCCAGAGAATCAAAACCACATTGCAATGTATGCTTTTCCCACT
Organism: Protopterus annectens; assembly: GCF_019279795.1. Classification (NCBI taxonomy): domain Eukaryota; kingdom Metazoa; phylum Chordata; order Ceratodontiformes; family Protopteridae; genus Protopterus; species Protopterus annectens. The sequence continues at coordinate 308,542,891 of NC_056751.1, read as the reverse complement.
TGTTCAGTTGCGTGCAATAAATCCTGCATTTCCTTATTTTCTGCACAATCAGAATTTGACAAAATTTTCTGTTTTAGCAGTCACAAAGTATTGCTGATATTTAAGCATATGGAATTGACAATTTAAAGCCCTCGCAGCCAAAGTAGCAGAAGTGTAAACCTTTTTTCCCCATCACTTACCACTCTACTCTAAATCCAGAGCAGTGCCCTTGAATCTCTTAGAGGGGATAGGGTTTTTATGCAGTAGAAGCCTTGACCCCTTTGGGACCCTGAGAAATGGTTTCTGGGTCAGCAGCAGGGTTTTTATAAAGAAATTTATGTGAATCTGGAACCCTGTAGTATCTGTCCTGTCCTGTGTGGCCCTTACCAAACCATTCATTTGCCTACCATTTATCCAAACCCACAGAATAAGGGTGAGATTCCTGCATTCTTTGGACATACACAGACAGCTACGCTTCTACTTGGACAGAACTAAAGCTTTCAGAAAGACTGACCAACTCTTAGTAGCATATGCTGCAGGATCACAAGGAAAGGCCATCTCAAAGCAGACTTTTTCAAAATGGATAGGCCACTGCATTCGTTTCTGCTATTCAGAACATGGCAAATCAGTGCCTAAGGGCATTAGGCCTCACTCAACCAGAGCGGCAGCCACTTCAGCAGCCTTCCTCAGAGGAGTACCAACCAAAGACATTTTAGAGGCTGCAACTTGGAGTTCAGTGCACACTTTTACCAAGCACCATCACTTACCACTCTACTCTAAATCCAGAGCAGTGCCTTTGAATCTCTATTAGAGGGGATAGGGTTTTTTGCAGTAGAAGCCTTGACCCCTTTGGGACCCTGAGAAATGGTTTCTGGGTCAGCAGCAGGGTTTTTATAAAGAAATTTATGTGAATCTGGAACCCTGTAGTATCTGTCTGGTTTAACAGGGGCAGGAGGTAGAGAGTCAGGAGAAAGTCCGGACTCTGAAAATACATCTACAATGTCTAACACAGGAGGAATAGCTAAAGGCCTGTGCTGAGGTAGTAAAAGAAAATCTCTAAGCCTTTTCTTATATTCTGAGTAGTCTTGGCTCTCCCAGTGGAAGTGCTCCCTCATGGTATGCAGGGTTTCCCCAAAAGAATAATCCTCAGACGGTGAGGCTGAAGGGATAGATTCTTCAGCATCAGAATCCTCATAAGGAGGAAGAGAGTATTCCTGTTCAGAAGAGGAGTCAGAGGAAATGGAAACCTGATCTGAAGATTCATATTCTGTCTCTTGCCTGGGCCTCTGTCAGGAGAGGGATGGGAACCCCTGATCAAGGTAATTCCGTCTTCGGCCATTTTGAGCATCTGTTTTTTAGGCATGGTATTCTGTCCAGGAGAATGCTGCACTTGTTTCTTTGTCTTTAGAAATGCTTTAGTCATTGTTTTGGAAGCTGAAGTAGGCTTTACACATAACTGTGTAGGTCTGAAAACACCCTCAGAAGCCGATGCCTGCTCAGCAGCTCCGGACCCATCTGAGGGAATAGTTTCCAAGTGTCCAATACCTTGAGTATACAGAGGCCTAGCTGGATCCAGGTGGGAGTCGTCAGTGGCCTGTGGCTCTGAGGTAGCGGGTGCCAGGGGCTGCGAAAGAGCCTGACTGGCTTAGCGGAAGCCTCGTTGTCTGTTTTGAACCTCGGATGCCTGTCCTTTTCTTTTTCCTTGCGCTTTTTATAAAGTCCGGTCGTCGGCTGTTCCGACGGCATTATATAATTGAATCTTCGGCTAAAGTAATGAAAGGCAAAATCGTACCGACACTTAATAGTGCGTTGGTTAAATCTAGCACAAAACAGACAGCTAGCAACGTTGTGATCAGGGCCTAGGCAAGGAATACAGTAAGAATGAAAATCCTTATGAGGTATTTGCTTCCCACAAGAAATACAATTGTTAACTTTTTCTGACATTGGACTGGAGCAAGAAAAAAGTTTCCCCAACGGGGTACTTAGCTTTAATGAAGACTTCGGATCTGAAATTCATTTTTGAAAATCTCAGGAGTCGGCCGACCGGCACTTGTGAACTGCTTTTGCTTCGGGCACCGTGCGGCAAGAAAGACTGAAGAAAATAGCGTCAGCTGCATATTTTATACCCCTGGCGCACTGATGTCAGGGAAGAGGCGACAGCAACCAACGACTTTGGACTTTGGAATTCAGGCCGACTGCGGGTAGCCTGCCAGCAGGATAACCCAAGTGTAATGACTGCAACAGTGAAATATGATGAACATCATCAAAGTACTTCTCCCAAAATTATCTTAATCACTATAATAGTTTTAGGTGGAATATGTAATTGCTAATAACCCCTTACTACTACAAACATACCATTATTGTCCTTTTTTATCTTTATAATTACAGGAGCCCCTCTTACAATCAGTATTATTATTCCCTTTTGTCTCAGCCTCTAATATTTTCCTGAAAAGTCCACCATGAAATCTATTTTCCTTTGTACCAAATTTACTCTACAGCTTTTCTACTGCTCTGCCACAAACCACAGACACATTAAAGCCACTTCATCAAATTATGAATTAATAGAAGATATAGATATATATATACACACACACACATCACTATTCAATATATCCTGCTCACAGTCCTGCATTTTAATCGTATGCCAACTGGTTTAACCTGAACAAAAAGAAATGCTTGCTAAACCTAGTAATTTGCAGAAAGATTCACTCTTTCTTCGATTTATATAAGCTCCAGTCCTTTTCCCAGACACAGCCACTGCATATCCCCTCGATGAATTACCTGCAGAATTGCTCCCCAGTGCTCTGCTACTTTTGCCCCCCCCCCAACAAATTTTACTTGCATCACGGTATGCAACACCTTGAAACACAAAACATTATCACAAAAGAAAAACATGCATCATAATAAAAATCAAAATTATAAAATCCATTATCAAATTTTCATCTAGTATAGCCGCTATTTAATTGTTGCCTTATGGAGTATCCCCGGAGACAAACTGACAGATGCATTATTCATCTTAATGCTACAATACAATTACATTGCTGTACTACTTTGCATGGCTCATCTTGTATGGTGTATTATCCCATTAAGATCTTACATGCCACTGTAGCCAAGGTTTCCACTTCTTCTGGTGAGCTTGCCTTTGTTTTAAATCCAATCCACTCCTTCCTTTTTTCCAACTCTCTGAGTAGCTCTTTTACTAACTGCAGCTCTGCAGGATTAAGAGATTTTTTTTTTTCTGTTACTGCCTTAAGTTAGTCCTACTATAACAACTATTACTGTTTTAGCTGTATAGGAAAGTTCAAACCCCAAAATTAAGAGTGCCTCAAGTCAATGGTACACATTTCTTATTCACAGTGATTTAAACCCCCTCTAGATTGTAACATTTCCAAAAATATATTACAGAGTGCCTCTTTCAGACCCCTACACCTCAATTTTGATATAGTTCAATAAACTGTGAAAAAATATGAGCCTGACAAGAATATAAACATATTTATGAAGATACCTCCATGCAAAAATTCTAAACCCCCTACATTTATTCACATATCTAACTGGCAAGTTTGCATCCACTGCTCACTTGTAATTTGGCAATCAAGATCTCTTTCCAACTAAGATTTGTCAATCAAGATCTCTTTCCAACTAAGATTTGTCTTTCACTGACCTGTCTTAATGCTTGCTAAACTTTGCTTATCAAACCTTTGAAAAGGTCATGTCACCCTGGTGGATATATCAATGCTTACTTAAGCAGCTATTAACATACCTTTGTATTCCTTTTTATCTCTTCTCAAGTTAATTTTTCTTATACCATCCTACTAGTACACTGATGTTGCTTACCTTATAATTTATTCCCAGTAACCCAGGAAAGTTGCATTTCTGCTCCTTTTCTAAATGCCTCTTCCTGCAGGAGGAGTATTTTCACACAATCTATAGGAATAATACAGCTTTAGAGAGTCACATTGGCAGTTTTTCTTGTCCAGTGAGTTATTTCCCTGGTCTCAATGAGTACATACCTTTAGCACCAGTGCTTAAAATGCTGCCTGACTGCTAGCTATATTGACAGATTGATGGGTTTTGTCAATGTGACAGTATTTCAGGGGTTGGTTTTCCAGGCTTATTTCCTAAGTTCTCCTTGTGGAACGAAAACTCTCAAAATATTAAATCAAGCTGCTTGTGGAGATTTTTTTTATTATTTTAAAAGAACACTGTGGCATTTATTTTTTTTTTGGATTTTGATAATATAATTTTTGCTAAAGTTTGATTAAATCTAAGAAGTGTGGAGAATAACAAAAATAAATTCAACCTACACCTCTGATACTTAGTAATACCATTGCCCACAAACCTTCTTCTGTCCGATCATTCTGGAACCACATTAACTTTAATAATGTTTTCAATTTAGCATGACAGCTATTTGCTTACAATAACAAGAACCTATACTAGCAATAAACCTTTACAAAGACACTATCTTGCTCCATCCTCTAGTACAATGTTCTTAAAATTAATGAGCCACTTCTGGGGGTAATACTCAGAAAAAGCTTGAAACCCAGAATCAAAGAGGAAGAAAGAATAGTTGTGCAAGAACTTACCGTAATGATAAATATCCTTCTCTTCTCTGTTGTATTCTTTACATGAGGCAACTGCCTATCCAGCGACCTGACGTCAGCCAGTCTTTTACTGCTGTAGGGTGTGTAGTATGTCTCACGTAGGCAACTATTGGACGTAGGCCATAAAGGAGAAGTATGTGCGCACCATCCTCAGAACTGAAGCCCCAGACAGAGAGACAGTCCAAGGAATAGAGTCTCAATACATCCAAGAACCACTGGAAGTGGGGAAGAAGGGTGGGACAGAATACTGCAACAGAGAAGAGGAGGACATCAACCGTTACGGTAAGTTCTTAACAACTATTCCAGGTCATCCTATTCATCTGTTGCACTATTCTTTGGAGGAGGAAGAGCACCAAAGCTCATGCAGAGAGGGAGGTGGAATTAGCTGAAGAATTTTCCAGGAAGCCATGAAGAGTGGCACTGGAAAACCCAGCCCTAGATCTGGATAAGGAATCCAATTTGTAATGTTTGGTAAAGATGTGGACAGAGGTCCAGGTAGCTGCTTCTCGGATTTAATTGGTGTCTAGTCCTTTGAGAAACGCACCAAAGGAGGCCACTGCTCTGGTAGAGTGAGCTTTGACTGAGCAGGGAGCGGTTTTTTTCCAAGGTAGGCATAGAAGGTAATGGTTTTCTAAATCCACTTAGAAATGGTCTGTTTGGACACAAGCCGTCCCAGAGACCTATGGTAGAAAGAGAAACAGATGGCCACATCTCCTTACAGTTCTTGTTTTGTGAAGAAAAAATCTTAGTTGTCTATGCACATCAAGTGTGTGTAAAATCTTCTCACTACTCTTTTGGGGGAGAATGGAAAAAGTCTGGTAAGTGAATATCCTGGTTTAAGGGCAACTCATTAACTACTTTGTGCATAAAGGTAGGGTTGGGTTGATGCAAAGGGAAACCCTGTCTTTGTGGAAAATCAGAATGGAAGGAGAAGTTATCATGGCCTGGAGTTCAGGGACACTTCTGGGAGAATTTATAGCTAGCAGCAAGACAGTTTTCCAGATGCAGTGTTTTAAGGAGCTAGAGGAAGCTGGCTCGAAGGGTGCAAGTGTCAGTTTCTCTACCACAAATTTAAGCTCCCAGGGAGGGGCCACAAGCCTCCTGCAAGGTCCAATGTGGAGGACACATTTGAGGAACTGTTTAGTCAAGTCAAAAGTAACTATTGTCATTCAGACCACACACAAGTGTACAGCTGAATGAAATCTCGTTTCTCCAATTCAAGTACAACAAAAAGCACAGCAACACAAAGTACAGTTGTGTACACTTACCATAAATGTAGATGTTCGAGTGCATTCATTGTTGCAGTCATTACATTTGGTCTAATCTGAAGGCAGGCTGCCCTCAGTCAGCCTGAATAACAAAGTCTTGGGTCCTGCGTCGGTTGCTGTCTCCTCTTCCATAACGTCAGGTCATCAGGGGTATAAAACCTGCAGCCGACGCCATTTTAATCAGTTTTTCTTGCCCCAGATGTCAGGTGCCCCCCAAATGGGGAGCAATATTATATGTATAAACAGTAAATATATAAATGCACCTTAAAAACAAAAAAATTACCTTCAACTAAAAGCAAAAACACCACAAAGGCTTTTGAGTACAGTGAAGGAAAGAAAAGGGGGATGGCGGGTGGGTAACCCGGACTGCAACTGTAAATACACTAACATCTACATTTATGGTAAGTGTACACAACTGTACTATGTTCTTCGTGTTGCACTTTTGCAGTCATTACATTTGGGTAGAATCCCAAAGCTATGGATGGAACAAAACAGCATTAGGAGCAGCTATAAGGCCCTGCAGGACTGCAGTGGCAAAGCCTGCCCTGGATTTAGAGAAGAGAGGTAAATGATAATGCTTTGTGAATATATGAACTGAGCTCCAAGTAGCAGCTTCTAGAATGCCTCTGGTAGGAACTCCTCTGAGAAAAGATGCTGAAGAAGAGGCAGCCCTGGTGGAATGGGATCTGATCCCCTTAGGTACAGGTTTACCATGGTGCAAGTAGCAGAAATGAATGCAATGGCTTATCCATTTAGAAATAGTATGCTTTGATATAGCCTTCCCCTCTGATCCTACAGCAAATGCTACTGGTAGTTGCTCAGACTTTCTTAGAGATTTTGTCCTGTTTAAGTAGAATCTTAGTTGTCTGTGTACATCCAATGAATGCAGAATCCACTCCCCCTTGTTCTGCGGATTTGGGAAGAAAGTTGGCAGGTGAATGGTCTGGTTAAGAGCCACACTGGATACCACCTTAGGCATAAAAGAAGGATTGGTCCTGAGGGCCACCCTGTCAGGGTACAAAATAATGAAAGGCTCCACTGCCACGAGAGCCTGTAGTTCTGAAACCCTTCTAGCTGAAGTGATTGCCAAAAGAAAAGCCGTCTTCCAAGAAAGAAATGTTATATCCGCAGTAGCTGCTGGTTCTAAAGGAGGCAGGGTGAGTTTTTCCAGCACAAAATTGAGGTCCCATGCAGGAGTTGGTGCTCTCCTGGGAGGCCTTAAATTTTTGGCACCTCTGAGATACTGTTTTAGCAGTGGATGAGAAAAGAGGGGAGGCTCTGTGTTGTAATGAGCCGAGATGGCAGAGGCATGGATTTTTATTGAAGAAAAAGATAGACCCTCGTTCAAGCATCTCAGTTAAGTATTGTAAAATCTGAGGAATATTGGGCTTTGCTGTGTCTATTCTTTGTGCTTGGTTCCAAGCACAGAATCTCTTCCATTTATCAGCATAAGATTTTCTAGTACTAATGGCTTCCAAAATGGCATCCATCACAGGTTTACTGAGAGAGGTGGTTTGAATAATTAGTTGATTAGCCATGCTGCAAGATTCAGAGTTTGGAGCTGAGTGTGCAGAATTTGACAGTTCTGCTGAGACAATAGAAGAGGTGTTTGAGGCAAGTACCATGGAGGAAGGTGCGACATATTCCTTAGAAGCGAGTACCAGTGTTGGCGAAACCAGTCCGGAGCAATCAGAATCATTTTTGTTTTTTCCTGTCTGACTTTTAGTAAGACCTTGAAGAGTAGAGGCAGAGGGGGAAAGGCATAGACTGATGGGTTTTTCCAGCTGAAGGATAGGGCATCCCACTTACCTAGCTTTTTCGTGATGAGTTCTTGCGCAGAATTTGTCCAACTGATAGATCTATTTGCCTCTCCCCAAAACTGTGTCTGGGCTTCCCCATTTCTGTGTTAACATGCTGAAGATTTGTGGATCCAGTTTCCATTCATGTGGGTCCATAAGTTTTCTGCTTAGGTCGTCTGCCAGAGTATTTTGTTTTCCTGGCAGGAATTGAGCTTGAAAATGTATTTGGCAAGTCAAGGCTGTGTTCCACAAGGCCATGGCTAGTCTGCAAAGGGGGTAGGAATGGGTACTCCCCTGCTTGTTTATGTACTACATAACTGTGGTGTTGTCCATCTTTATCAGTGGTTGTCCTTGATGAATTAAGTCCTTGAAGACTGTCAGAGCATTCTGAACAGCTAGCATTTCTTTCTGGTTGACATGCAGATGCATTTGGTTTGGGCTCCATTTGCCCTGAATGCATCTCCCTGCTAGGTGGGCCCCCCAAGCATAGTCTGATGCATCTGTAGTTAGGGTGTGGGTGGCAAGGGGTAGAGTGAATGACAGTCCCTTGTTTTGGTGACATCTCTCTGCCCACCAAAGAAACTACTGTTGTAGGCAGGGAATGAGAGGAATCACTGTTTCCAGGCTGTGACAATGTTGACTCCATAAGCTTTTTAGTTATCACTGAAGTTTCCTCATATGCAGTCTCGCATATGGAATCAGCAGAATGCAGGATGCCATGAACCCCAAAGCCTGCAGAATTCATCTTGCAGATAACTGGGTTTTTGTTGCCATTTGAAGTATATTGTCAATTGCATTTGTTTGTCTGGCGTGAGGTAAGCCATCTGGGCAGTTGTATTCAAGCTTGCACCCAGGAATGTAATTATTTGAGGGGGTACCAGTCGTGATTTATTTTCGTTTATGGTGTACCCCAGGCATGCTAAATGCATTTTTATAAATGCCAGATGTTGAAGAAGAGTGTCCTTGTCCTCTGCCTGAATGACACAATTGTCCAGATAAGGATAAATTTGAATGTTTCTTTGTCTGCAGAACGCAATTACTGGTGCCAGGCACTTTGTAAAGACCCTGGGCGCAGTAGATAAGCCAAAGGGCAGTGCAGAAAATTGGTAATGCAAAAAACCTGCTTTGAAGCAGAGGTATGTTCTGCAACATTCCCTTATTGGGATATGCAGGTATGCCTCTTAAGTCTAGAGTTACCAACCAGGCATTCTTGCCTAACATAGGCAGTAGCTGTTGTAAAGTCAGCATTTTGAATTTTGGAATGTCCAGGAACGTGTTCAGAGTCGCTAAGTCCAGTACTGGACACCATGATTTGTCTTTTCTGGGTACCAAGAAAAGTCTTGAATAAAATCCTTGTCCTTTTTCCTTTTCTGGTACCGGTTGAATAGCCCCCATATCCATGAGGGACATGACTTGTTTCTGGGCCTCTGCCCACTGGTTTTGTTGCAGATCTGGACATCCGTTTGGAATTGGCAAAGTATGGAAATGAAATCTGTACACCTGGATACTATGTTTAATACCCACTTGTCCTGGGTAATTAACCGCCAATTTTGGGCATGAAGTGCTAGTTTCCCCCCCAAGGGGGCTGCCAAAAAATAAGTGCTTGGAGATGGTAGAGGGATGTCACTGAGACTGCTTACTGTAGGGTTGTGCTTTGTTTCCTCCACATTTGGAGATGGATCCATCCCATTGCTTTGACCTGTAAGAACCCTGTGATTGATATCTGGAGCCTTTTGAGTGCCTGGGTTTGCCCTGAGTGGGTCTGTTCTTAGTAGGCCAGTGCCTATTCAACCTGGGTGGCTGCACTTACAAGAAATCTTTTACAGTTTGCACAGATTTAACTTTGTCTTCCATTTTCTTTAAAACCTCTTCTGCCTTATTACCAAACAGACTGTCATGCTGTAAAGGGGCATCCAACAATTTAGCTTTAACATGATCAGGCAGATTTTGCTCCTTGAGTCAGGCATGCCTTCTTATCACAGATCCAGTTACGGCGGCCCTGCAAGAGGCCTCCAAGGAATCAAAACCACATTGCAAAGTATGCTTTCCAACCTGCTCTGCTGAACGCAATAAATCCTGTAACTATTTTCCACACAATCAGAAATCAACATTTTCTGTTTCAGTAAGCCCATAACATGCTGTTGATATTTAAGCATATGAAACTAGCAGTTTAAAGCCCTGATTGCCAAGGTTGCAGACGTGTAAACCTTCTTACCCTATTTATCCAGCACCCTGGAATCTCTATCAGAAGGGGTAGGATGTTTGGCTGTGGAAGCCTAAACACCCTTGGGACCCTGAGAAATAGTCTCAGGATCAGCAGCAGGATTTTTTGAAAAGAAACTTGTGAGTCAGGAACCCTGTAAAATCTGTCTGGCTCACTAGGAGCCGAAGGCAGGGAATCAGGAGCCATGCTTTATTCCGAGAACACATCATCAACAATGTCTAATACAGGAGGTATTGCCAAAGGCCTATGCTGAGGAAGAAGAAGGAAATCCCTCAGCCTCTTTTTTGATTCAGAGAAGTCCTGACTCTCCCAGTGAAAATGTTCCCTTAAAGTATGCAAAGTCTCGCCAAGAGAGTAATCCTCAGGAGGAGATGCAGACAGGATGGATTCCTCTGCATCAGAATCCTCATAAGGTGGAATAGAAAATTCCTGATCAGAAGAGGAATCAGAAGAAATGGAAACCTGATCTGAAGATTCATAATCAGTGCCTTGCCTAGGCCTCTTAGCAGGGGGGGGGGGTTGGGAACCCCTGATCAAAGTAATTAAATCCTCAGCCATTTTGATCATTTGTTTTTTAGGCATGGGGCCTGAGCACGTGGCTCATGCGTCGTTTTTTTAGACATAGAAGTTGTTTTTGACCTTGTTTTTGTTGATGGCGTCAGTTTAATATAAAAATGTTGAGGCCTGAAAACACCCTCAGAAGCCGGTGCCTGCTTAGCGGCTCCGGACCCATCCAAGGGATAGACATCCACGGGTTCAATACTTTGAGAATCTCGCTGTATATCGGACTCCGAATGGGTCTCGGTAGCGGGTATCAGGGGCTGCGAAAGCACTTCACTGAGTACTGGCGAACTGGCGACTGGCTTAGGAGAAGCTTTGTTGGTTTTGGACCTCGACGGTCTTTTTCCTTGTGTTTTTTGTGAACTCCGGTAGTCGGATTGCTAACAGACATTTCAGGGTAGTTAAATCTTGAGCCAAAATATTTGGAAGCAAAAATATACAGACGCTTTATAGTGCGTTGGTTAAATTTAGCACAAAACCAACAGCAAGGCACGTTGTGATCAGGGCCTAGGCAAAGAATACAGTACAAATGAAAATCCTTATGAGGTATTTGCTTCCCACAAGTAATACAATTAACTTTTACCGACATCGGTAAGGAGCAAGAAAAAGTTTCCTCAACAAGATACTTAGCTTTAGTTTGAAGACTTCTGTTCTGAAACTCGAAAACGAAAATTTCAGAAGTCGGCCGACTGGCACTTGCGATCTGCTTCGGGCACCACACGGCAAGAAAGACTGATTAAAATGGCGCAAGCTGCATGTTTTATACCCCGACGACCTGACTTCATGGAAGAGGAGACAGCAACCGATGCAGGACCTAAGACTTTGTTATTCAGGCCGACTGAGGGCAACCTGCCAGCAGATTACCCAAATGTAATGACCGCAACAGTAAAACACGAAGAACATCAAAAATACAACATTTACAACAGTGACAGAGTCCAACAGTAGGCACAGAAGCAACCATTCACCATTTGATATCATGGACTATAGCACAATCCACTACATCCCCACTGTCGCCATCACTCTCTCCACACCAGCAGCATCTCAAGTCCCAGTCAAGTCACGCCAGGTCGTCTCCAACTCCACCAACCAAATCCAAATAAAACAAAAAATGGCAGACAGAAACCAGACCCCTGCCATCCGCAACCAGCATGTTCACTCTCAACGACCCCACCAGATCAAGCATCCTCTATCAAATCTCACCAAGCTCCATCTCGGACATTCCAACAGTCATCAGCAGCCTCTAGATCCAATCCAGCTCTTTCCAACCAACAAAAACCAACACAAGACTTCCAAAACAAAACCCGGCCACCAAGAGTCTGAATCCAGCGTTCCGCACTCTGCACCTCACTCAACTCGCCACTGAAGGCCCAAACGTCCATTTTCAGTTACAATCTCAGTCCAACAACCCCAATAATAAAACAAAATAACACGGGCGGCACTAACACTATGGCAACCATTCTCCTCAAATCTAGAAGCTAGAGAAGGAACAGGCAGACATGCAGAAATGGCTGGCAGATGTGCTATAACGGAAGAATAAACTAAGCCAGAATTGAGCAACTCACATAGGTAAGAAAGAACCAGAGGGAAATCAACTGTTAGTGGGTCCAAGTTAAGACAGACATACCAAATAGAAAATCTTTTTAATTTGGAGAGATTAGATTTCCTGGTATTGGGTTTCCTGGCCTACTGCAGGACTTGAAGCACGTCCTCAGAGAACAGGTGTCTAAAAGGTATCTAAAAGATATCAAGTTTCTATCACCCACAGAGTCAGTTGAAGCGAGTTGCCAACTGTGGGTGTATGAGGGAGCGCTTATGTTGTGCAAGTCCACATTGTGAGGTAACTTGTGATGACTACCCTTGGTTAGGTGCAGTAGAAGGGGGAACCAATGCAGTCTTGGCCAACAGGGAGTCACCAGCAAGATATTTTGTCTGTCCTGCTGAATCGTTAGCAGGACTTTCGGAATGAGCAGAAGGGGAGGCAATGCATATAGAAACTTCCCCTTCCAGAATACTGATAGGGAATCCACTTCCCATGCCGGGGGGTGAGGCTCTCTGTTGCAAAATTTTGGAAGTTTTCTTTTCAGACTGGAGGCATACAAGTCTATTTGAGGAGTACCCCACTGGTAGACTATGTCCAGGAACACATCCCTGTGAAGCATCCATTCATGGGCCTGTGTTGTGAATCTGCTCAGTATGTCTGCCACATTGTTCTGATTAAAAGGGGTGTAGATCACCTGCAGAGAAATCTGAAATTGGAGGGCTAGTTTCCAAGTCTGTAAGGTTTATCTACACAAGAGGTAGGACCCCCCCCCCACTTGTTTACATATCACAGAACAGTCATGTTTCTGTGTAGATCCTTTGCTGTCCTGGGTTGAGAAGGGACTGAAAGAACTGAATGGCTAGGATCAATGCCTTCATCTCTTATTTTTAAGTGATCCTCTCCCTGAGCTGGAGACAGCTGACCTTCAACAGTATGTGGGGCCAATGCAGCCCCCCAGCCTGTATCCAAAGCATCTGTGTACAGGTCTCGAGTTGGGGGCAGTGGGTGGATGGGAAGCCCCAGGCTGATGGACATTTGCCGCATCCACCAACTCCTTTAAGCAAGGTAGAAGCAGGATTTGAAATTCCAGAGGTTGGGCATGTGTCCACATGAACATCAGAAACCACTGAAACTTACTCATATGGAGTCTTACCATGGGCAGCATAGGTATGATGGAAGCCATCAGAACAAGAATTTTGAGAAACTGCCTTGCTGACAAGAGGTGCAAGGGCAGGATGTCTGAAAAGGTCTGACAGAGCTCTAGAGTGCCTTTTGAGGTGGAAGGGACACTATCATTCTGTCCGTTTGGAATCTGCACCCCAGGAAGACATGATCTTGGGATGGGGTGAGGGCAGATTTGTTGAAGCTGATTGTGAATCCTAGCTGTTGTAGAATGACAATGGCTTAAGTGGAGGTTCCTCAGCAGTTCCTCTGGGGTGTTTTTCTGAACAGGAGGTCGTCCATTTAAGGGAAAACTCGAATGCCCTGGAGTCTGCAAAGTGCGACTACTGGGGCTAAACATTTTGTGAAAACTCTTAGGACTGTAGAAAGACCAAAAGGCAAGGCCGAGAACTGAAAGTGTCAGGATTCGGCAGAGAAACACAGAAAGTTCCTGAATTTGGGATGCAAGGGAATATGCAGATAGGCATCTTTGATATCTATGGACACCATTAAGGCTTGTGGGAGGATCAGAGGTAACAGGGTGTGAACAGTGAGCATTTTGAAGGAAGGCACCTCTATGAAGGCATTGAAGGAAAGATCTAGGATGAATCTCCAGGGGCCTTCCTTTCTCGGTACAAGGAACATGCGTGAATAGAAGCCTGTTCCTTTTTGGGGTGTGGGCACTGGCTGTATGGTTCCCTGTTGTAGCGGGTCTGCCAGGATTTTGGGTAACAGGGGTACCTGTTCTACAGGTGGTTGTGGGATGCTCCTGAAGGAAGCCACAGAGTGCCATGTCATGAAATATCCGATTTATAATGTACAAGACCCAGGCATCTTGTGTGATCAATTTCCAGGCTGGAAGGGACAGACGTAGGGAGAGAGGGGTGGTGCAAGGGAGTCCTGAGGAGTCAGAAAGAATCTGTCAGGAAAAGGCTGCTTATAAGTGTGTAAAAAGGGGGGGGGGCTGTGAAATGATTAGGTTTCTTGCTCCGCTTGGAGGACTTGGATTGGGCGGCCGGGTTTGCCTGTGAACGAAAACTTGTTTGCAAGGGTAGAGCCTGTGAAATTTTGGGACTGGAGAAACCAATATATGTTTAAAATCTTTTAACTCTGTTCTTTTCCTGCAGTGATTTGAAGAAATCGGCTGAAGCCTTTTCAAATAAGGCTGAATTGTCAAGGGGAGCATCCATGAGCTTTGCCTTGATGTCCTCAGGGAGGGGGTTGAAGCCTCAATGAAGTAAATCTCCTCGGCACTGAGGCAGAAGGTGCAACCCTGGAGGTAGCCTCAACAGCATCACAACTGCACTTTACAGAGTGAAGGGCCACCCAGGAGGATGCAGCAATCAGGGAAGAGGCCATGGCTTTGTTTTCTAAATCTGGCATGTCAAAATATTAGGTTTCAGGGAATACTTGGGTCATACGAGTCTGATAATTCAAAGCCCTGAAGGCTAGAGTACCGAAGTGTAAATTTTCTTCTCTAACCTCTCTAAATGCCTACTGTTTTTTTCAGACGGCAGGACAGAAGTAGAATGAAGGGATCTTGAAGCTTTGTCTGAGGCTAGAGAGATAAAAGAAGGGTCTGCCACAGGAGCCTTAAACAGGAAATTGTCTTGAGGGGCTTTATAATATCTGTCTGCTTCTTAGGGGGCGAAGGCTGAGAGTCAGGGTGTAGGGACGTGGAAGCAAAGGTATTCAGAAAGGCATGGATAACTAGAGAAATAGCTGGGGGTTTCCACCTGGAGAAGGTCACAGTACCTCTTTTCTATGTCTGACATTTGAGAACTGTCCCACTTGAAGTGGTCTCTCATTTTTAAAACTGTTTCCCCAAATGAGACTTCCTCTGTAGGGGAGTCCGTCCCATTAGAATCTTCCTCAGGGGAAGCATAGCCTAATGGGAAGGGAATTTGTGAGGAGAAGGCTAATCAGTCACCATCACCATCTGAAGAAAGAGCTTCCTCTGAAGTAGGCTGTTGCCTCACCCTCTTCTGGGGGGAGGTGGGCCAGCACAGAGGAGGAGCAGGGGACCCAGCAGTAGGCCTCAAGGACATGAAGGCCTTGAAGAATCCTTGGATAAAATTTTGCCAATATTTCTGAGGATCTTGAGGAGGTGATGAATGTTCAGTTTTCTACTTTTTCTTAGTAGGGACATTCATCCAATTTAAGGTCAGGGGATCAAACATAAGCCTGCATTCAAGGAAATCTGATTCGCCTTCTTCACTCACTAAGATTTGTGTGATTCCCTAGGGCCTTCCAAAAGGATGAGCTTTGGTTTCCCATACCTGATGTCTGTGAGGCCTCCCTGGACATGCTGGCATCTGGTTCTTAAGCAGTCTAAAACACAGGCTCAGCCTGAGGATCCACATCCAAAGCAGAGTACACCTCCAGGCTATCATGCATCTTGGGAGAAATGTCCCTAGGGAGAAGTACAATCGAAGCTTCAGGCCTAGGCCTTTTGGCCTTCTGCTTCATGGTTGGATCAGTCCATCAGGTTGGAGGAACCCCTCCATTGTGCTTTTAGCAAAATTTTCAAGAGCTGTTTCTTTAAGTAAATTGTGAGGGACAAAAGTTGGCTTCGAAGAAGGGTCTTGGGGACAAACATCCAGACAGAACAATTTTTATGGCTGCGGTAGGGCGCAAGGCAAAAAAAAAACGCACTGAGACTGACCACCTTTGTGTGAAATCTGTCTTCCACAATCATATTTTCCTTTCTTGGATGACAGTAACTCTAAGGAAAGACAATAGAGCAGCAAAAGACACAAAAGGTTCCCTGACGGGGCACTTATCTTGACGTCTGGGACTGGTGAGCCAACTGGTGGCAAAGTAGTTCCAAGGATGGTGTGCATATGTCTCCTTTATGGCCTACATCAGATAGCTGCCTACATGAGACGTACCACACACACTACAGAACTAAAAGAAATTGGTATACTGGCTGACACTGGGTCGCCTAGGCAGGCAACTCCCTCATGTAAAAAAAAAAAAATACTGCAACAGATGAATAGAAGCACATCAATATACAATTGCCCGCATCTTCTGACATAATTCTAGATGGAGCATTTTTCATCTCCTGACTTATTTCACTCTGTCCAGAAATTCCCTAGGAGATTTCAGTGCCGACTACTTCCTTGTAAAACGCAACCAGATCCCAAATTATTAAAAAAAAAAAATGATCCCTCTAAACCTGTGGGCACTACATTCTTAAACTTGAAGCTAGGGTATCGATTAGAATTGCTATCATTTTCTATAAATAAACTTTATAGCTGGAAATACTCACAAGGCTAACCAATATATTGCAGAGGTTAAGATCTTTCCATGGGTTTTCCAGAAATATCATCTGCTTAAGTGGCAAGTCTAAAATCATCTCCCCAAATTAAATATATTGATTTCAGCTTATTTTATAGCATTAACAAACAGCATTGGTGACCATGGTCACATCTATGTAGTTTGTTTCCTTATGTGAAAAGGCTGTAACAGCCCACAATTACTTTTTACTCTTGTTTTTGAACTTTTACAAGATTCTAAAAATAGATGTACAATACTCAACCCAAACCAAATTTAAGTATAACCTTACTCAAGACACTCCATTCAACCTTGTCAAATGCCTTTCCAGTATCAAAGTTAAAAAAAAAAAAAAATTTTTTTTTTCAACCCTAGCATTCTATATAACCATTAAGGCTTATGTGATATTATCAAAGGTTTATCTGCCGTCAACAAACTCAGCCTTATCCAATATATAATATGGGATACATGTGGCTAAACAATATGCCAAGACTGCCACAAAGATTTCACAATAGTTTAATATTGATATAGCACTGTAAGAATAGGGTAGATCAAGATCTTTCCCCTGTTTAGCTATTACTATCATCACAGCCTTCTTCCATGGGTTTGGAATTTTTTGTACTCGCAGGATCTCATTAAGCAACCTTGTTAAAATTTCATAAAAACTTCCTCTATCCATCTCCAAAGATCCATATCTCCCACAGGGATGCCCTTTTGGCTTGCCTGGCTACAGTGTCCTTCACTTCCTCTAATTAAGTTATTCAAGAACAAAGCTGAAAGAGTAGGATCCAATACCGGAAATTTTACTATAACTTAAGTATTCCATTGCTTCCCTTTAGTATTACAGGCTACTTCTGACTCAAAATAAAGTAATGATAAAAAGTCACAAAACTTATCCAGTATATTCTCTAGGCGCTTAACTTTTCACCATCTCTCTTGGAAACAGATGGGCAATAATGAGCAGAACAAGCTATACTCTCAAGTTTTAAGGCAAGAGTCCACTGATAAAGAGTGAATGATTCATAAAAAAGGTTATTAATCTTTCCTTAAACTGTATTTTCTGATCTACTAAAACTATTAATTATTTCTTGTTTTCAGAATATTCTTGTTTATTTACTTCCCTGACACCTAATCTATTTATATCTAGGTTCTTCCAGAATCTCTTTATAATCTTGGAACTTCTGGCTCCTCTCCCTCCAATATTATGATGCGTCCATTTTTAGATAAGTGGCTACTTCTCAACTGATTTTATTTCTCCACTATTTGATTCCCATCCTCTAACATAGATTGCAATATAGCCACACGGATTTCTTTTTACAATCTAGCTCAAGCATCTTTTGCTTGGGATGGTATAATGGGAATCTCAAATTCTATATGGAAAGGCCGTTACCCATTGATACTGAAGATGCATGATCTAAAATACAAGGAGGATGCACTTGCAACTTTTCTGTTAAATAATCCTGTCAGAACTCAGCTTAAAGCAAAGGTGATTGCCGGATATCAGCTACTACCTATTACCATATCCTTCAGGCCAATACATTTTAAGTAGCTGGACATGCATATGTTTACGTAATTTTGATAAAGTACAGTTGTGCACACTTGCCATATATGTACATGTTAGAGTGTATTCACTGTTGCAGTCATCACATTTTGGTTATCCCTGCCAGGGTAGCCTTCGGCCGGCCTGAATACCAGAGACTTAGTATTTCTGCATCAGTTGCTGTCATTTGAGGACTGACATCAGGTCATTAGTATAAAGGACGGCATCAGACACCATTACATCAGTTTTTCTTGCCCTAACCTGTCAGGAGCTCCCAAAGTAGAAGGCCAGGCTATGGTGGTAGAAGCCCACCAGTGGAAAATAAATACCAAAATGTCCTTTGTAAGGAAAGAACAAGGAAGAAAAAAAGAGAAAGGGGGAGAGAGGGAAACAAGGACTGCAACAGTGAATACACTCAAACATCTACATTTATGGCAAGTGTACACAACTGTACTATGTTCTTCATGTTTCGCTGTTGCAGTCATTACATTTGGGTAGATTCCCAAAGCTGAGGAAATGGGTGGTGGCAGTCCAGGAAGACAGAGGTTGGCTAGCATGCCCTGCAAGACTGCAGTGGCAAACCCTGCCCTAGATTTGGAGGCAGGTGGTAATGATTGGTAAAAATACAAACAGATGTCCAGATGGCAGCCTCCAGGATGTCCATGATGGGGACTCCTCTGAGGAAAGCTGCAGAGGTGAAGGCTGCTCTGGTGGAGTGTGTCCTGACCCCACTTGGGGGAGGCTTGCCATCCTGTCTGTAGCAGAAATGGATGCAGTGTGCTATCCATTTGGAAATGGTTTGCTTGGAGATAAGCTTTGCCTTCTGCCTCTGAAGCAAAGCTAACCAGCAATTGATCAGAATTTCTGAAGGGTTTAGTCTTCTCCAGATAATATCTGAGCTGTCTGTGCACATCTAGAGTGTGAAGAAACCTTTCCCCCTGTTTTGGGGGTTAGGAAAGAAGGTGGGTAAATGGATGGATTGGTTTTGAGCCACACTGGACACCACCTTGGGCATGAAGGATGGATTAGTTCTGAGGGATACCCTGTCTGCCCGGAAGATGATGAAGGGTTCCCACAGCCATGAGTGCTTCCAGCTCAGACACTCTTCTGGCTGAAGTGATGGCCAGGAGGAAGGCTGTATTCCAGAAGAGAAATTTTAACTCTCCAGAAGAAGCTGGTTCGAAAGGGGGCAGGGTGAGCTTTTCCAAGACAAAGTTAAGGTCCCAAGCTGGTGTTGGTGCCCTTCTGGGGGGCCTCAAGTTGCTAGCCCCTCTGAGGAACTGTTTAATCAGAGGGTGTGAAAAAAAGAGGCTGCTCAGTGGGAAAATAAGCATACATAGCAGAGACATCAGTTTTTATAGAGGAGAAAGAGACCAATGTGTAGTAGGTCAGCTAAGTAATCCAGGATGAGAGGGATGGACGGCTGTGAGGTATTGGCCCCCTTAGCCAGGATCCAAGTGCAGAACCTTTTCCATTTATCTGCATAACTTTTTGGTGCTAGGGAGTCTGGCCTCTCGGATAACATCCAGAACCTGTTTATTGAGGATGGCAGATAGGTCAGGGGTAAGGGTACAAGCCAAGCTGCCAAACTGAGTGTCTGCAATTGGGGGTGCATGAATTCCCCTTCCCTCTGGGTTAGGAGGTTTGGAATCTGAGGAAGATAACATGGAGGAAGCGGGGGCAGGCTGCACAGCAAGGAGTACTAGTGCTGTCTGGGCCAGTCTGGAGCTATGAGAATGGTCCTTGTTTTTATTCTCCCTTATTTTGAGCAGTACCCTGGGAATGAGAGGTACGTGAGGAAAGGCATAGACAGAGAGGTTTACCCAAAAGAAAGACAGGGCATCCACTTTCCAAGCCAAGCAGTGATGCTCCCTGGTGCAGTATTTGCTGAGGTGATGGTTGGTGTCGAGGCAAAGAGGTCGACCTCCGGGGTTCCCCATTTCTGAGTTATTAGGAAGAAGGTGTTTCTGTTGAGCTGCCACTCATGGGGGTCCAAGACCTTTCTGCTTAATTGGTCTGCCAGGGAGCAGAGACAGCCTGGCAGGTATTGTGTTAACAGGTGTATCTGCATGTAAGAGGCTGTGAACCAAAGGGTCATGGGCAGCCTGCACAGCGGGTAGAAGCGGGTCCTTCCCTGCTTGTTGATGTACCACGTCACAGTGGTGTTGTCTGTTTTGATCAGGAGTACCCCTGGAGAGAGAAGGGGTTTGAAAGCTATCAAGACCTGCTGCACAGTCATCATCTCTTTTTGATTGATGTGCAGTTGGAGTTGCTGGGGGTTCCAATTGGCCCTGTAAGCACCTGCCGTCCAGGTGTGCACTCCAAGCGTAGTCTGATGAATCTCTGGTGAGGGTCTGGGAGGCGGGGTGTGGGGAGAAAGGCACTCCCTTGTTGTGGGAGCAGGCTGTTCCCCACCAAAACAATTCCTCCCTCAGGCAAGGAATAGGCAGAAGAGTTTCCAGATTTTGAGAGTGTTGACACCAAAGGCTCTTTAGGTACCACTGAGGTTTCCTCATTTGCAGTCTGGCATATGGAATGAGAAGTATGCAAGAGGCCATAAACCCCAGGGCTTGCAGGGTTTTCCTTGCAGAAAGCTGGGGCCTAGTGGCCAGCTGAGAGAAGTAAGCAGATAGGAAAATTTGTTTTTCTGGTGTAAGGCATGCCATCTGGGATGCTGTATCCAGACTTGCTCCCAGAAAGATTATCCTTTTGGTGGGTACCAGTTTGGATTACTTTTTATTGACTGTGTACCCTAGGGAGGTTAGTAGGCCCTTTACAAAGGCCAGGTCTTTGAGCAGCTTTTCCTGGCTGTCTGCCTGAATAAGACAGTCAAAGCAGGGGTAAATTTGAATAGTTCTTTGTCTGCAAAAGGCAATGGCTGGAGCCAAGCATTTTGCGAAAACTCTGGGAGCAGTAGATAAGCCAAAGGGAAGCACAGAAAATTTAAGTGTTGAGATCCTGCCCTGAAGTGGAGATATTTTCTGCAGGACTCCCTGATAGGAATGTGGAGGTAAGGCCTCTTTTATGTCCAGGGTGGCTAGCCAGATGTCTTTGGAGAGCATGGGTAGCAGCTGCTGGACGGTGAGCATTTTGAATTTTGGGATCACCAGAAAGGTATTTAGAATCGATAGCTAGAGCATGGGATACCAGGTGCCCTCTTTTCTGGGCACCAGAAAAAGTCTGGAGTAGAAGCCTTGGCCTATCTGCTCTGCAGGAACATGCTCTACTGCCCCCAAGGACAGCAGGGAATGGATTTGCTTTTGAGCCTCTGCCCACTGATTTGGTGGTAGACCTGGGAACCCTTTTGAGATTGGGAAGGGTGTGGAAGGAGAATCTGTACCAGAGGCACAATGTTCAGAACCCATTGGTCCTTGGTAATGGTGGCCCAGGTGCTTGAGTGTAAGGAGAGTTTTCCTCCTAGGAGTATGTGAAGATGGGTAGAGGCAAGGTTGGAAAAGGGCGAGTCATTGAGTTCTTACCATAAGGGGTTGGCTTAGAACTCCCTGGTTTTGAAGTAGAGGTAGTCCACTGCTTAGATCACTATAACCCCTGGGGCTGCTGTCTGGGGGTCTGTTTCCACTGGGATGAAGCTGGCCCTGTCTACTCGGAGCAAGAAAGGACCAGTGCTTGGAAGGAAAATGCCTGCTGGACCTGAAAGAAATCTAACAGTCTGCATAGATTTTTCTTATTCTTCCATCTTTTTTAAGACCTCTTCTGCTTTAGTGCCAAATAAGTTATCTTTGTGAAAAGGTTCATCCAACAATTTTGATTTGACATGGTCTGGCAGGGGTTGTTCCTTAAGCCATGTATGTCTTCTAATAACAGATCCGGTGACTGCTGCCCTGCAAGAAGCTTCTGGGGCGTCAAAACCACAGTGCAAAGTGTGCTTACTTACATGACCAGCAGAATGCATCAAGTCCTGTAAATCTTTTGATTCTGCCCATGCAGGAAAGGAGGAATTTTTTTGTTTGAGTTCCAAGGTAAGCTGCAGCTGATACTTAAGCATTTGGAACTGACAATTTAATACCCTGATAGCAAGAGTAGCGGAGGTGTATACTTTTTTACCCCATCTGTCCAGTACTCGGGAATCCCTGTCTGAGAAGGTGGGATTCTTAGCTAAGGTTGCTTTAATCCTTTAGGCCCTTGAGTAATGACCTCAGGGTCAGCTGCTGGATTTTTAAAAAGATATTTGTGTGAGTCAGGAACTCTGTAGTAGCGGTCTGGTTTTGTGGGAGCAGGAGGGAGGGTGTCTGGAGTCCAGCTGGATTCAAGGAAGACATCATCCACCACATCTAGGACTGGGGGGATGGCTAAGGGCCTGTTTTATGGAAGGTCCAGGAACTCTCCGAGTCGCTTTTTAGGCTGTGGGTAGTTTTGACTCTACCACTGGAAATACTCCCTTAAGGTATGCAGGGTTTCCCCAAAGGAAAAATCCACTGGGGGAGAGGCTGAAGGAATGGATTCCTCTGCATCAGAACCTTCATATGTGGAGAGGGGGCTGCATGTCTTCATACTCAGATGCATCGGATTCATCTGACTCTTGTTCAGATAAAACTACTGGAGACATCTCTTTTCCTTTTTGAGGGAGTGGCTTGGCCTCCCCTAATCAGCATTTGAGACTGAGGCAAGGGAGCAGGCACCCGAGAATGGGTAGTCGTTTTCTTGGGTGTGATTCGACCTCTGGTCCTAAGGAATTTGGTTGTTCTCAAAAGAACGGTCGAGACTGAAAGAAGGCGTTGGTTTGTGTCAGGATTCAGTGATGCAAAGG
Source organism: Protopterus annectens (assembly GCF_019279795.1). Lineage (NCBI taxonomy): Eukaryota > Metazoa > Chordata > Ceratodontiformes > Protopteridae > Protopterus > Protopterus annectens. Next base: position 308,520,174 of record NC_056751.1, on the reverse strand, counting down.
ACTACCCTGGAAAGTCAGTGCCTGCACAGCAGCTATGGACCCATCCAAAGTAGAAACGACCGCATGAAGAAGAGTTCTGTGGCACAGCGGACTCTGAAAGGGTCTCGGTAGCAGCCTTTGAATTAACTGAAGCGGGCATCAGGGGCTGCAAAAGCACCTCACTGAGTTCCAGAGGACTGACGACCAACTTAACGGGAACTTCGTTGGAATGTTTGGTCCTGAACTGTCTGTCCACCTTTACATTTTTTTGGAAGATCTGCTATCGGATGGCTTACGGAAACCATATCGGAATTAGAGGACTGTAAAACGAAATATCTGGCTACAATAAGGGCCCAACGACAAATAGTTCTGGCATTAAACAAAGCACAGAAGCGACAAGAGACATCGTGGTCTGGGCCTAGACAAGTGACACAGTAAAGCTGTTTTCCAAAACAGGAATTTTCTGCTGAAGCAGCAGGTTCAAAAGGGGGAAGCGTGAGCTTTTCCAGTACAAAGTTATGGTCCCAGGCAAGGGTGGGAGCTCTCCTATGGGGGCTTAAATTGTTAGCCCTTCTCAGGAACCGTTTGATGAAAGGGTGAGAAAAGAGAGGTGGCTCACTATTATAATGAGCTGAGAAGGCAGAGGCATGAATTTTAATGGACGAGAAGGATAGGCCTCTGTGGAGCAGCTCTGCTAGGTAATCAAGAATTTCAGGTAAGGTGGGCAGGGCTGTCTCATTTCCTTGAGACCAACTCCAAGAACAATATCTTTTCCACTTTTCAGCATAGGATCTCCTTGTATTAGGCCTTCTGGCCTAAAGGAGGACGTCCAGCACCTGTTTGCTGAGGGCTGCTGGTGGTATATTCAGGGGATAAGCCAGTCTGCAAGGTTTAGGGTTTGCAGCTGTGGATGCAAAATCTGTCCCTCCCGCTGAAACAGCAGGGAAGGTGTTTGATATAGGTGCCAGGGTGGCACTGCTGTCAGACTGCGTAGGAGTGGGTACCAGGGTTGGCGTGGCCAGTCTGGGGCAATAAGGATTGCCCTTGGCCTGTCCTATTTGATCTTGAGTAGTACTTCTGAGAGGAGGGGCAGAGGAGGAAAGGCATAAATGGAGAGATTTTCCCATGTGAAGGAAAGGGCATCTACTTTCCAGGCCCTGCTGTGAGGGTTCCTGGTGCAAAATTTGCTCAATTGGTAGTTTTGGGGGGAGGCAAAGAGGTCCACCACCGGTGTCCCCCACCTCTGGATTAGAAATTTGAATGAGTTGGGTGCCAGTTTCCACTCGTGTGGGTCCAGTAGATTTCTTCTCAAGTAGTTTGCCAGTGAATTTTTCTTGCCTGGCAGGAATTGAGCTTGTACGTGCACCTGGTTCCTCAAGACTGTGTTCCACAGGGCCATAGCTAACCTGCAGAGTAGGTAAGAATGAGTTCCCCCATGCTTGTTTATGTACCTCATAACTGTGGTGTTGCCTGTCTATCAGGAACTGTCCTGGAAGGATATGGTATTTGAAGGCTGTCAGAGAGTTCTGTACAGCTAGAATATCTTTTTGATTGATGTGCAGGAGAATTTGTCCTGGGCTCCATTTGCCTTGAATGCATTTGCCTGCCATGTGAGCTCCCCTTGCATAGCCAGATGCATCGGTTGTCAGGGTTTGGGCGTCGAGAGGGAGTCCCTTGTTGTGGTTGCATACCTCTGCCCACCAAAGGAACTCTGCCCTTAGACAAGGTATGACAGGAATCACTGTTTCCGGGACCTGAGAATGCTGACACCAAACACTTTAAGTACCACTGAAGTTTCCTCATATGTAGTCTTGCATATGGAATTAGCAGAATACACGAGGCCATGAACTCTAGAGCTTGCAGTATTTTCCTTGCAGACAAGCTGGGTTTTGGTGGCCAATAGTTTGAAGTGCTCTGGGACAATAATCTTTCTGCTCCCTTCCCTGTGAACACTGGAGTCCCTCAAGGCTCTATCCTAGGCCCTCTTCTTTTTTCTATTTTTATATTCACAATCTCTACACTGTTGTTCCACAAGCCTCTTGTATACAATACGCTGATGACTGTACCCTTATCTGCACTGCTAAGTCCTCATCCTCTCTCCAAACCCTTACTCAAACTGTATTTAACTCTGTTGAAAAGTGGTTTACTGATCAATGCCTCCTCCTCAACCCCCAAAAAACAGTTCCTCTTCACTCCCACCCAAAAATCTCCACAGATCCACTTCACTATCACCTCCTATAATGGAACTTGTATTTCCCCTGATCCTACTGCACGACTTCTGGGCATAACCATTGATCATAACCTCAACTTTGATGACCATATCAATAATACTATTCAAACTATCAATAAAAAACTAGGCTCTCTGTACAGAATCAAACCCTTCCTTACACAAATTGCTAGAACCACCATTGCCCAGGCTCATCTTTCTCCTACCCTATTCTATGCTTCTGCCATCTATACCAATCTAAGCACAATCTTACCAAGCTTGAAACTAGCTATAATAATATAGTCAGATTTGCCACTGGCTCCCCCTATAGAATCCACCATTGTCTCAATCTTAAACAACTTGGATGGTTAGAACTACAAAACCAACTACGATACAATCAACTTGTGATAACAAAAAAAAATTCTGTACCACCTTACTTATACTCCTATCCTCTCTAACCTGATCTCCCTATACAAAAATCTTACAACACTATGCTCAGCTAGTAAGTTACTTATTGCAAACAATAAATCCAACAACAAAGCTGGTGACTCACTCTTTACCAATGTCGTGGGCAGAATCTGGAACAACCTTCCTAAAACACTTAACTCTCTCTCATCTACTCCACTCTAAGAAACACCTCAAAGTTCATCTAAAAACACATTGGCTTTGTCCCTGCTCAAAGCCTGACTAAACATTACTTATCCTCCTTTCTCTTCCACTTTTCCCCAGCCTCCTGGGATACTGCCCAACAGTTTTTAATTATTATAAGCTAACTCTTTAACACTGTTTATTCCAGCCTACTCTCTTTCTCCCTCCTTGACTAAGTGATTGTTAAATTGTTTTTCAGATATTGTATAAACTTGTGAAGATTGTACCAGATAATTCATGGCTTGTTGTTGCTTTAACCTATACCAAGACTCTATTACATTGATCCCACTAATAACTTGTACTCTCTTTACAAACATCTTTTGCTTATAATGTATCTTAAGCTTTTTTAAGTATCGTATGTAGTAATCTTCTCATACTTGGAGCTTTTCTCCCCGGGCCTCTACTGAAAATGGATATGTATCCCGCTAGACTAGCCCGGTCAACAAATATAAAATAAATAAATAAGTAGTTTGTCAAATAGACCTGCTTTACTGGAGTGAGGAATGCCATCTGGGAAGTTGTGTTAAAGCCTGCTCCCAGGAATACAATTTTTTGATTGGGCACCATTTGTGAGTTATTTTCGTTGAGGTGTACCTCAGTGAAGTTAGGAGTCTTTTTATAAATGCCAGGTCTTGAAGTAGCAATTTCTGACCGTCTGACTGAATGAGGCAATCACCCAAGTATGGGTAAATGTGAATAATTCTCTGCCTGCAGTATGCAACGGCTGGAGCCAGGCACTTTGTGAATACACTGAGCGCAGTAGATAAGCCAAAAGTGCACAGAACTGATAGTGCATAGAACCTGTCCTGAAACATAGATATTTCCTGCAAGACTCCCTTATGGGGATGTGGAGATAAGCTTCTTTTAAGTCTAGGGTGACTAACCAGGCATCCTTGGCTAGCATAGGAAGAAGCTGTTGCAGTGTAAGCATTTTGAATTTTGGGACCACTAGAAAGGTATTGAGAACTGATAGATCCAGGATAGTGCACCAACAGCTCTCTTTTCTGGGCACCAGGAACAGTCTGGAGTAGAAACCCTATCCCCTTTGCCTGGAACAGATTAAATAGCCCTGATAGTGAGAAGGGAAAGTACTTGTTTTTGAGCCTCTGGGCACTGGTTTGGAGGAAGGTCTGGCAACCCACTTGGGGTTGGCAGTGAATGAAAGAAGAATCTGTATCCCTGGGATACAATGTTTAGAACCCATCAATCCTGAGTAATGGACATCCAGTTTTTTGCATGAAGGGCAAGATTTCCTCCTAGGGGTTGCAAGTACTTTGGCATAGCTGGGAAGGATAACTGAAGTCATTGTGGACTTTTTCCATAAGGGGGGCGGCTTACGACTACCTGTTTTTGAGGTGGGAGCACTCCATTGTTTAGACCTCTGCATACCCTGAGACTGTGGTCTTTGTGGTCTGTTTCCCCTGGGTTTGGACTGAGAAGGCCTAGGAGGGACTGGAAAGGACCAGTTTTTAGAAGGCCAATGCCTACTGAATCTAGGTGACTGCACCTGTAAGAAATCTTTGACAGTTTGCATAGATTTAGCTTTTTCCTCCATCTTTTTAAGAAATTCTTCTGCTCTGGTGCCAAACAAACAGTCTTGATTTAATGGAGCATCTAATAATTTTGCTTTGACATGGTCTGGCAGATTTGTTCCTTCAGCCAAGCATGCCTTCTCAGTACAGACCCAGTGACTGCAGCCCTGGAAGAGGATTCTAAGGCATCAAAACCACACTGCAAAGTAGGTTTACTAACTTGTTTTGCAGAATGCATTAACTCTTGTAAATCTTTATTTTCTGCACAATCTGAAAGTAACACCATTTTTTGTTTAATTGGTTCCATAATATGTTGCTGGTAACTTCAACATGTGAAACTGGCAATTCAAGGCCCTGATGGCAAGAGTTGCAGAGGTATATACCTTCTTACCCCATCTGTCTAAACCTCTTCATTCCCTGTCTGAAGGGGTAAGTTTTTTGCCTGTAGTAGCCTTAATGCCTTTAGGTCCCTGGGAAATGGTCTCTGGATCCGCAGTAGGATTCTTAGAGAAATTTGTGACAGCCAGGTATGGTTTTCCTGGGGCCCGTGTTTAAGTGTCAGGAGTAAGACTGGATTCCATGAAGACATCATCTACAATATCCAGGACAGGAGGTATAGCTAGAGGCCTGTGCTGAGGCAAATCTAAAAATTCTCTAAGTCGCTTTTTGGACTGACCATAGTCCTGGCATTCCCAGCGGAAATGCTCTCAAAGTATGCAAGGTTTCACCAAAAGAAAAATCCTCTGGAGGGGAGGCAGAGGGAATGGGTTCCTCTGCAACTGAATCCTCATAGGTTGATAAGGGTATGCCCTGGTAATCAGAAGGGTCAGAGTCATCAGACTCCTGGTCTGTAGAATCAGAAGGAAATTCAATTCTTTGTCTTTTAGCAGGGGAAGGCTGGATTCCCCTAATTATAGTAATAAGGTCTTCAGCCATTCTAAGCATTTGTTTTTGTGGCATGGGAGCTTGAGCATGCGCTGTCGTTGGTTTTCTAGGTGTAGTGCAAACTCTGGGCCTGAGAAACTTGGTAGTTTTAGCTAAAAATGAAGTTGGTTTAATAGGAACATCGTTAGGTCGGAATACACCCTCAGAAGCCGGTGCCTGCACAGCGGCTCTGGACCCATCCAAGGTAGAGACATCCACAGGTTCCATAGTCCAAGAAGCAACTCGCGGCATACTGGACTCCGAATGGGTCTCAGCAGAGGCCTGCGAATCTGTAGAAGTGGTCATCAGGGGGCTGCAAAGGCAACGCACTGAGTTCCGGTGGACTGGCGACTAACTTAACGGAAGCGCCGTCGGCAGTTTTGGACCTATGCGGTCTGTCTTTATCCTTATGTTTTTCTGAAGATCGGTAGTGGGATGGCTTATCCAAGCCATTTCGGAATACAGAGAATGAGCGCGACAGAAATTAGCAACGAAGACAGCCCAAAAACGAAGAGTTAGGTTAAGGCACAAAATCAACAGTGAGGGACATCATGGTCTGGGCCTAAACAGGTGATGCAGTAAGAATGAAAATCTCTGTGAGATATTTGCTTCCCACAGGCAAGACAATTGTTAACTTTTTCTGACTTCGATTAGAGTCAAGAAAAAAGGATCCCCAACGGGGTACTTTGCTTTAGAAGACTTCAAGTTTGAAACTAGAAAAATGGAAATTTCAGGCAGCGGCCGACTGGCACTTGCGAACTGCTTCTGCTTCGGGCTCCTCCCTGGCAAGAAAGACTGACGTAATGGCATCTGCTGCATGTTTTATACCCCTGATGACTTGACGTCATGGAAGAGGTGACAGCATCCGATGCACAAATCCCAAGAATCTGGTATTCGGGCTGACTGAGGCTACCTGCATGCAGATAACCCAAGTGTGATGACTGCAACAGTGAAACACAAAACATCTGCTTGATGAGAGGGTGTGAGAAGAGAGGTGGCTCAGTGCTGTAATATGCAGAGATGGCAGAGGCATGGATTTTAATGGAACAGAAGAAAAAGCCCCGTAGGTCTGCTAGGTAATCCAGGATGAGAGGCAAGGATGGCTGTGCTGGTTCAACTCCTTTAGTCTGGATCCAGAAACAATACCATTTCCACTTGTCAGCATAGGATTTTCTAGTACTGGGTCATCTGGGTTCACGGTTAACATCCAGGACCTGCTTGCTTAGGCTGGCCACTGGATGAGAAGTCAAGGAATAAGCCAGGCTTGCCAGGTTCAGGGTGTGCAACTGTGGATGCAGGAACTCTCTCTCCTGCTGAGTCAGGAGAGTTGGAATTTAAGGGAGGTGCCATAGAGGCAACTGAGACAGACTGCGCAGTAATGGGTACCAGTGCTGGCGTGGCCAGTCTGGGGCAATCAGGATTGCCCTTGGTCTCTCCTCCTTTACTTTGAGTAGTACTGTGGTAAGAAGAGGAAAGGGGGGGATACATAGATTGAGAGGTTTTCCCAGTGGAAGGACAGGGCATCCACTTTCCAGGCTTTGGTGTGAGGTTTCCTGGTGCAGAAGTTGCTGAGCTGGTGGTTGTAGGGGAGGTAAATAGGTCTACCTTTGGGGTACCACATTCCTGAGTCACAAGGCTGAAGGTGTTGTGGTTTAATTGCCACTCGTGTGGGTCTAGGAGATATCTGCTTAAGTTGTCTGCCAGAGAGTTTTGGTTGCCTGGCAGGAATTGGGCTTGCAGGTAAATATGCATGGCTGAGGCCATGTTCCAAACAGTCATGGCTAGCCTGCAAAATGGGTTCCCCCCTGCTTGTTAATGTACCATATCACTGTGGTGTTCTCGGTTTTGATTAGAACAGGCCCCGGAGAGGTTAGGGATCTGAAAGTTGTTAGAGCTTGCTTAACAGCTGGCATCTCTTTCTGGCTGACGTGCAGATGAATATGATTTGGGCTCCAGTGGCCCTGAATGCACCTGCCATCCAGATGTGCACCCCAGGCATAGTCTGATGCATCTGTGGTTAGGGTCTGGGCAGCATGGGGTTGTGTAAAGGGAAGTCACTTGTGGTTGCATGCTGCTGCCCACCAAAGGAACTCTTTCCTTAGACAAGGTATCATAGGTATGATGGTTTTCAGGTCCTTAGAATGTTGCCACCAAAGATTTTTTAAGTACCACTGAAGTTTCCTCGTATGCAGTCTGGCACATGGAATTAGTAGAATGCAGGACACCATGAACCCTAGAGCTTGCAGGATTTTCCTTGCGGATAACTGGGTTCTGGTGGCCATTTGAGAGAAGTAGCCTGTTAGATCTAATGTATGAACCTATGAACCTAGATAGTCTTGTTTTTCTGGAGTAAGGAATGCCATCTGGGATGCTGTGTCCAAGCTTGCACCCAGGAATACAATTTTATTTTTACTGGGGACTACTTTGGATTTCTTTTCGTTGATAGTGTATCCCAATGAGGTTAGAAGGTCCTTTACAAATATCAGGTGCTACAAAAGCTTTTCCTGACTGTCTGCCTGAATCAGGCAGTCATCCAAGTAGGGGTAAATTTGAATATTTCTTTGTCTGCAAAAGGCAATGGCTGGAGCCAGACATTTTGTGAAAACTCTGGGAGCAGTGGATAAGCCAAAGGGAAGTGCAGAGAACTGCTAATGCATAGATCCTGCCCTGAAACGTAGATATTTCCTGCAGGAGTCCCTGACTGGGATATGCAGATAGGACTCCTTTAGGTCTAGGGTGGCTAACCAGGCATCTTTGGACAGCACAGGAAGAAGCTGCTGTAGGGTGAGCATTTTGAATTTTGGTACCACCAGGAAGTTGTTCAGAATGGATAGATCTAAGATTGGGCGCCAGATACCCTCTTTTCTGGGTACCAGGAAAAGTCTGGAATAAAAACCTAGGCTTATCTGTTCTGCAAGAACAGGATGAATTGCCCTTATGGAGAGCAGTGACTGAACTTGGTTTTGTGCCTCTGCCCACTGGTTTGGAGGAAGATCTGGGAACCCTTTTGGGGTTGGCAGCATGTGGAAATAAAATTTGTACCCCTGAGATACTATTTTGTGGTCCCATCGATCACTGGTGATGGAGGCCCAGTGTTTTGCATGGTAGGCAAGTGTACCTCCTAGGGGCACAAGCAATAGGGCGGAGGTGAGTGGAGGAGTTGAAAAGTCATTGTGAATTCATTCCATAAGGGGGTGGCTTAGCACTCCCTGTTTCAGAAGTGGAAGTACTGCATTGCTTAGATCTCTGCATTCCCTAAGACTGCTGTCCAGGGGTCTGCTTCCCCTAGGTCTAGTCCGAGGTGGCCTTGAAGGGGCTGGAAAGGACCAATGTTTTGAGGGGCAATGCCTACTGAATCTTGGAGGCTGTACTTGCAAAAAATCTTTGACTGCATAGACTTAGCTTTTTCTTCCATGAAAAAATCATCCACAACATCCAGGACAGGGGGTACAGCTAAAGGTCTGTGCTGAGGTAACTTGTGTTGAGGTAACTAAAAATTCTCGGAGTTTCTTTTTGACTGAGGATACTCTTGGCATTCCCAGTGGAAATGCTCTCAAAGTATGCAATGTTTCACCAAAAGAAAAATCCGCTGGAGGGGAGGCAGAGGGAATGGATTCCTTTGCATCTGAATCCTCACAGGCGGATAAGGGCATATCTTCATAATCAGAAATGTCAGAGTCATCGGACTCCTGGTCTGCAGAATATGAAGGGGACTGGGATTTTTTCTCTCTTTGCAGGGAAAGGCTGACTTCCCCTAATCAGTGTAATAAGGTCTTCAGCCACTCTAAGCATTTCTTTTTGTGGCATGGGAGCACGTGCTTTGGTCTTCAGTTTTCTAAGCATAGTGCGTACTCTGGGCCTAAGAAACTCAGCAGTTTTGGTTAGAAATGAAGTCGTCTGTTTAATTAGAACATCGGCAGAGCAAAGTACTGCCTCAGAAGCCGGTGCCTGCACAGCGGCTCCATAACCATCTAAAGTAGAGACATGCGCAGGTTCCATAGTCGAAGAAGCATCTTGCGGCATACCGGACCCCGAATGGGTCTCAGCAGAGGCCTGCAAATCCAATGAAGTGGGCATCGGGGCGGCAAAGGCGCCTCACTGAGTACAGGTAAACTGGTGACTAGCTTAACAGAAGCGTCGGCAGTTTTGGACCTATGCGGTTTGTCTGTCTTTATCCTTACGTTTTTTCGGAAAATCGATAGTCAGATGGCTTACCGAAGCCATTTCAGAATACGAAGATAGAGAGCAAAACAATTTGGTTACAGACAGCCCGACGACAAATGGCTCGGGTGCTAAACAAGGCACAAAACCGACAGCAAGGGATGTCGTTGTCTGGGCCTAAACAGGTGACGCAGTAATAATGAAAATCTCTGTGAGGTATTAGCTTTCCACAGGCAAGACTATTGTTAACTTTTTCTGACATCTGTTAGAGCAAGAAAAAAGGATCCCCAACGGGGTACTTGGCTTTAAAAGACTTCAGAATTATTCAATTCGAAAACGAACAGTTCAGGTAGCGGCCGACTGGCACTTGCGTCGGCTGCCTGTTTTTATATCCCTGACGACCTGACATCAGTCCTGGAGTGACAGCAACTGACGCAGAAATACTAAGTCTCTGGTATTCGGGCCGACTGAGGGCTACTTGCAGGCAGATAAGTGTGATGACTGCAACAGTGAAACACTAAGAACATAATAGGTTCTGGCAGTGTGCGCTGGCAGATTTAAAAAATTCCCTACAGAGTACTTTGTTAGATAAACTGGGTGAGAAAATGGCTGTAGCTAAGGAAACAACTCTCTTGATGTGGAACACAGGATCGGAATTACCTAGACGTGGTAAAGTTTAATTGTTGGCTGCCAAAAAAAACAATTACTGGTAAATGAAAGTCAGTCTAAACCAACTCCATTTGAAGTACTAATTATTATGAGAAAGAAAAGAACTGGAAGAGGGACCTTTAGAAAACAGAAGGAACAAATTACATAGAACAAATTACATAGAAAAAAATGCAACTTGTGGTTACAAAACATGCAGAATAATGTTCAGGAGGAGAAATTAGTTAAGTGAAGGCAAGAATTAATAAATGTATGTAATGTTGGACTGATGACTGTTACAAAGAAAGAAAAGATATTTGATGTATAATGCATGTAAATGGAAACATTTTAATATGGTTTGCTTTCTTTTCTGTAGTGTACGTTTGCCTAGGTCTTTAATACTTTAATAAAGATGCTAAAAGATAATTGTCCTCTTGGAAAGACCATGTGACTTTTGCATGTTAAGAATGAATTGCCCACTATTCAGTTACTAAACTGTATACTCTAATGATCTCTTTGCATCTCCTATACTGTCTCAGCCTGGATCAGGCAGTCATCCAGATAATGGTAGTTGTGAATGCCCTTATCTCTACACTGTGCTATCACTGATGCCAGGCAGTTTGTAAATGCCTTGCATATGATAGTGAAACCAAAGGACAAAGTAAGCTACTAAAATTCCCCTCCTACTGCCACAGACATCAAAGCACTTTCTGTACCCTTTAAATTAGGGACAAGCAGAGACAGGCATTTTTTATGTTCTACCATAACAAGGACACTAAGGTCTTAGCAAATTAATGTCTGCATATTTAAAATTATGAACCTTTTGGAACTTGTTTAGCTCTGCAGATACAAGATTGGTCTCCAGAATTAGCTCTTTGAGCACTTACATTTCCCAATTTGTGGGAACCTTCTTTATAGTACCTGGAGTAAGCATCAATATCAGAACTGGTGCAACTAGTTTTTCTTGGTCCTTTGGCACACAATGGATGCTTTGTGAGAACTGTAGTTCATAGTCCCTAGAGACAATATTTAGGGCCCACTGCTCCCATGTTGCACTGTGCCAATGCTGGCAGGAGGAGGCCAGTTGCCCCCCTACTTTGGGATTAAGGAATGTGGAGGTTGGATAAGGTAAGGGCCTGAATGCAGATTTTGGGGGAGGAAGAAGGCAAAAAAAAAAGTCACAGTTGCTCCATTTAGTTAGGGTGCCCTATATTTTCTGACAGGCCGCCTTATCTCTCTGTAGTTTACCCGTAACCAGACTTCTGCAAAAAGCAACTTTGTTTAGAAGGGCAGTTTCAATTATACTTGAGAAAGGAAGGATGGAATACTTATGTGACAGATTCTATGGTCTTCCCCTTACCCTAAAGCTTTTTGAAACTGTGTATGCCTGGGGTAAAAAGCTCAGATCACTGTGTAATGATTCATTAAGAATCTGTACTTTTACATTCTTGGACAGACTCAGTCCTCGGCCAGAAGTGCCTCCTTAACACAGAGCCCACAGCTGCAACTCTGGATGCCTTGCACAGCACCATACCCCCTTTTAAAGTCATGTTTCCCCAAATGAAGAGAGGTTTAGACCACATTCAGGAAAATCTTCTCAACTGCTTTGTCCAGTACTCCTTCCACAACCTTCCATGTACTGCACGAGAACATACCATCCTTTTCCTAAGCTTACCAGCAATCTATTTTCCCCATCAGCAATGACAGTTGCATCCTGGGGTTAATATAGATCCTCAAGTAGATTCCACTGACACTACCTGGACCTGCAATATTTTTGTAGTGGAATATGTGTGTGTGTGTGTGTGTGTGTGTGTGTGTGTGTGTGTGTGGTCCTTCACCCTACAGGATCAATAAGGTCTGATAGGGTTAAGAAGTTAGGAATCTAGTTCTAAGGAGGCAGCATCAAACACATCCAGAAGGGCCCCCTTAACGAGTGTACATCTACCTGCATAGGAAATCACAGTTTCATAAGTTCTGTAGTTCCTTTCTGGGAAGTCGAGGCCTTTTTTTTTTTTATTTATTGACTTTGACTGGTGTAGTCCAACTAGGCTGTGGTATCCTACTTCTTAGGGAAATCTGGGGAGAAAAGCTCCAGTTACAAAACAGTCAATTTTATACAAGAGAGAAAATGTAAATTTCAGTGTTATAATATGGATCTACAATACCTGTAAGGCACCTACATTACAGAAAATCTGCTGTCAGTAAAATAAAGCTACTACATACTAATACAAGAATACCTGGCATACACAGTGAGGATTAAATATTCAAATTACAACTTTTCATTTAAGGATAAGGAAATACAGCATAAATGTAGGACACGCGAGTAGTATGTATAGAGAATTAACGTTGTAGTGAAGCTGAGGTAGATGTTAAAGGTACTGGGAATGACAACTGGAATTTTGCTGGAGGAAAAAAAACTTGTCAGAAAGGCAAGTAAAAACAGTAGAAATGACAGTAAATGCAACGGTATAAAAGACAGTTGGAAATTTACATTGAGAATTTGCTGTGTTAAGGTTAATGTAGGAGTGTAAATGCCAGGGTGGTCTAGCCTGGGGAGGTGCAAGAGCAGAGCCAGGTGTTTTAAAAGTGTTTCACCATGCTTATTCTGGACAGTTTTGTTTGTTGTTGGATGGTGGTAAGGACAGAATTCCAGATTTTGGAGACATAACCTGAGTACAAGGGCAGACCAGCAGAAGTGTGAGATTTAGTCATGATTAATCAGGGACTGTCTACGAAGCGTAACGATTGTTCAAGAGTGTAAGGATCACCAAGGCTTGGAGTTCAAGACAGTTTTGAAGTTTGTAGATTATTAACGGTTACTAACTAGGTTAAACAAAGAGTGACAATCCTAGCAAAACTGTTTTAAGGCTAGGCAGTGGGTGGGACTTAGTATCTTGTTCAATTAGTGCAGATTGTTGTAATACATTGGTGTGGATGGGGACTGCATACAATGGTGAAGGTATGAAACACGCAGAGGCTTTTTTTTTTTTTTTGGAGGGGTATGGCTTGTTAAAAGTGTTTTCTACAATGCAGGTGTCTGATTTTTCTGTGGTTTTTCCTGACAGCTTGTTGTATCTGAATAAACATTAGGTGGCCATCTATAATGACAGAATGGCTTACTGTGGGACAAAGGGTAGATAGGAGCATTTGATGAGGTGACAGACATTTTTTGTACAGCACCCAGATTTTGATGTGAAAATCAATAATTTGGTTTTCATAGCATTCAGGAAGAGGGGAAACTACTGCAACAGGTTTTGATAAAAGGAAAATCTATTTGGGTCTTTTCCTGAAGTACTTGGAGGGACTTGGCTGTAGTTATCAGTGTAGTATCATCAGATTACTGAACGACAGCTGTCAGTAGGAGTGTAGAGATCATTAATAAAAAAGTGCTTAAGAGTATGGGGCTCAAGACTAAGCCTTTTGGCACTTTGGGATAAGCAAGAATGGTGACCGTTCTTTCTGCTATTTTCTGCCTGTAGCTTGTAAGAGCTTAGTGAAGATGGTCTATAGAGAAGGATATGAAAGGAAAAGAGTCAAAATCCTTAAATAAAACTAAGAATAGAGTTGAAACAGTTTCCAGAGTTCCTCCAAAGGTTGATATGAGTGAAATTAAGGAGTGCTGTGGTGGTGGTGGAAGTGGTTGTAGCCTGCAGCCAAGCTGGGAAGAGGAGAAAAAGTTATCTACTAAGTGTTTGTGATGTTGAGACCATATACACTTTTCAAGGATTTTTGATAATGGAGAATGAATGGCTATAGGGTGGTAATTACACTTTTCAGGAGAGTCTCCTCCTTTGTGTAAAGGAATTGGTGTATTTTTATAGATAATGGGTGCAACCTTTTCTTGGATAGATCTTACTATGAAAATGGAAAAAAGGGTACTTAAAGAGTCAGCAGCCATACTAATGTATTCTGTGGAAAGATTATCAGCAGCAAGTGTAGTGAGGTTTTAGCTTGTGAAGAATTTTTTTTTTTACAGTAGAGATGGAAACTGGGCTGATGCGGAAGACCAGAACTTTAGAGGATAGTTATGATGGGATGGGGTAATGGGGGGGGAGGGGCAGGTGGACAGTGGTTTATGAAGGAGGTGAATGAATGTACAAAGTGTGAATCGAGTAGGTAAGAAATAGATTCTGTATGGTTGGTGTCAAGTAAGGGTTGGTTGGGATGAGTAGTCGGGACTTTAACAATTTGTTAATGGAAGACCATTATTGTTTGGGGCTCTTGGTGTATACATCTTGGACTGCACTGTACTGCATTTCTTTATCATATCCAATTGACTTTTTTTTTGTGTGTGGCTGATGAGCTCTGAAGCTTTGAAGATTAGCCTGTTTTATTATGAAATGAGATTTCCAGCCATTGTCTTTGGTTCTTGTACGTTGTTTACTAATTTGTGTGAGCCAAGGGACAGGGATAAATTTGACTCTTGTCTGGACAGAGGTAACTAGCTTAATAAAGTGAGAAAGGTTTCATTAAAATATGTAACTGCTTCATCCAGACAGAGTTTTTAGTAGATGTCAAGTTAAAAGCGTTCAGTGTTTCTATTAATGTATTTTTGTTAGAGAGAGCTACTCTCTATGCTATCCTGGTGGTCCTACTGGGGGGATGAGCTGAAAGCCTTTTAAGAAAGACATGGAAGAAGTCACTCAGTTTTGTAAGGTACTAGGGGAGATCACTTTACATGGGTCAGATGTGAGGACCCAGTCTAGAAGAGATGATCATCTGGAGTGTTTGCTGTATTTGGTTGGAGAGGTAATGAGTTGTGTGAAGTTGCAAATATACATGACAGAGGCAGGGTTACAAGAAGAAATAGATTAGCAGTCAATACTTCTATCATCCAGGACGATTTTTTTTAGTTAATATTTGTGGCTAGCCAAGGCAGAAGGTCCTCTCAAGTTGAGCTGTTGGTGCCTGGAAGAATGTAAACACTGACAAAACATTTTTATGATCATTTTATTTTTTATGGCAGTAAGGAGCTGATGAAGGGAGGGCAGACTGGGTATAGTGTGGGTACCAGTCTCTTATTATGTGAAACTGTTAAGCTTCCTTTTTGTACGATTGTCTAGAAGCAGGATGTTATGGCCTGGGAGAAGTATTTCATCATTCTTAATATTAGGCTTTAGCCAGTTTCAGATACAACTTAAATACTGGGGTTATGCAGTGTAATCCAAGAATGTAACGTGTATATTTTTATTCCATATGCTTTGGTAGTTCATGTGCCACTGGAAGTGCGCTCACACCACAGAAAGGGCAGCTCTAAAGGATGGGTCTACTGGTGGCAAAATCAGAAACCAGTCTCCTCTTTCTTAGTGTCACAGGATAAAGACAAGGTATCTTGGATCTACAGTCTGGGTCCTTCACCTCATCAAAATTAGTAAGTTAAGAATTCCTCTCATGAGAAGCCTCTCTGGATCTTTGGGATGGAGGACCTCAGACATAGATGGCTGTGCTGCTGTAGTTTGCAAGCTATGTAAGAAATGCAGGAAATCACAAGCTAGCAGGACCCAGTAAAAAGAGAAGGCAGGGGTAGTCAGAAGGATAAATACCCCAGCCAGTAATAGCATGACACAGGTAGAAGCCTGCAACCCAGCAGGAATGCCAACTTTAGAACTGTGTGTTAGGGGTTGTAGGTTCCTGGAGGATATCCCTGGCCTTAGACCTTTTAGCATAGTGGATGTCTTCTTCAACCACAAACATGAGGATAGTGTTCTTTTCTTCCCTTGTCATACAATACAGTGATGTTCCTGAAAACACTTCCAAACTGTAAAAGGTGGAGTCTGAGAAATAAGGTTCATCAGGAGATATAGCATCCACCTAAGGTTCTTTACCAGATGTCTCAGACTAACAGATGTCAGGACAGGGTCTAGTTAAGCACCTCCACAGGAAAGATGTCGTCATACCATGGGTCCCTACTGAAGTAAACTAATTCAGAAGTTTCCCTCCTTCTCCCAAAGCTTCTCCTTTCATTTTTAAGGAGGTTATCTGCTGTACTAGCATGAGGGCCAGACGACATGGTTGCATTCTGCACAAAAAGTGATGGGTCTTTTGCTCAGTCAGGCCAGGATTGACTTCTGTTGCACTCAAAGTTTTGGCTTAACACCATGACAAGCCTGAAAACTGGAAAAATTGTGCTCTAAGCCAATATATTAACTTACTGTGAAATTAACATGTTTTTTCTAGGCACACTTGCTATGCTTGGTGGAAGTGCCCATGCCCTGCCCTATACATTCGTGCAGGTCAAATGTAACAAAGATGTCTACCAAAAAGCCAAGTAGATAAAACTACTCAACACTATGAAAAAACAAAAACGAACAGCTGTCTCCAACAGAGCACTTGTTTATTGGGTCTGACACCTAGACTGATGGATTAATGGACATTTTGCTCTGTACACACAGACAGAAGATTTTGCAGCAAAGCAAGGAGGAACTGAAAGTAGTGCAGAGATGAGTTTATACCAGTATGTGACAACCTCTACAGGGAATGTGATGACAGCCTGTCTAGAAAGGAAGGATGCAAAGCTCTGAAATTCTGGATGCTGGACTTCAGCCTGTAGCGGAGTCTCATAACTGGATGACTGCAACAGGGACCCACAGAAGGAAAATAATTATTCAAATACATTTGAACTCTGTCTGCCAAATGACAAAACTGTGCTACTGATTCAGAAATCTTGGATAATATGAGCAACAAGATCACTGGTGTAAATCAAAATCAAACTCTACTTTCTTGAGACTGGATAAATGGTTGTTGGCTACTACATAGCTTTTACTACTGGATTTGGTGCAAACAAAAAAAGGGGTCAGTAACAGAAGTCATCTTGTCAAACACCCTATATTAAATCTTGACAAGGAACCTACAAGCATCTATATGCAACTAATATTAGGCATAAAGGAAGGTTGCTGAAATAACACTGATTACATATTCCAGAAACCTAACATCTTTAAACAATTTTAAGACACAATGTATCCACAGCATCAAAGGCTTTAAAATAGATCAACTGCACAAAATGTCTGTTTAAAATGTCTGTCTGTCTGACTAAGCAGTAAAAGAGACTGAATAAAATTATTAATGCAGACTCTCTTCTGGAAAGAGTGCACTTAAATTGGTTAGGATGAGTAAGTGATGAATTGACATTTAATTCACAAGGCAGCACAGTGGCGGATAGACTTGCCTCCTCACAGCAAGAGGTTCCCTGGTTTGAGCCTCAGCAGGGATATCTGCTGTGTGGAGTCTGCATGTCCTCCCTGTGTTTGTGTGGATTTCATCCATGTGCTCAGGTTTCCTCCCACAATCAAAGACAAGTAGGAGGTAGACTGGACACTAAATCATAATGGTTAAGGTGTTTACCTTAAAAACACAACATGCAGGGTTTGATTCTCACATGGGGTAATTGGCTAGGCTTAAAATGGCCCACAAGGGTATAGTTAGCCTAGTACCAGTCAATGGACCTCTAAATTGGCCATGGGTGCAACTAAGGGTACGAGTGTGTGGTAATGGAAGAACAACCACAGCAGGGCTTCGCACTAGATGGTGTGAACCTTGGCTCTAGATGATTATCACTGCTGAAGTCACACCCCAAACCTATATAAAAAAGGGTTGGGGCTGGATTGATGGATTTAATTTATAAAATCATTCAACATTATGTATAAAATCCAGCTGGAGAGTTTATCTTCTGCCATTTATGGCAATCCTGATAGTCACCCAAGTACAGAAAATTTAATTATGGGGCTTGGCTTATTTTTCCATCTACACAAAGAGAAAAACTGCTTTCTGTCACAAAACACAAGACACTTTTACATATGTTTAACAGGATTCAGCTCCAAAATATGTCAACAGAAGAAAACAATTGGGCTCAGAGGGAAGCATGAAAAAATACAGGGGACAGGAACTTCTGTAGAAGTGATGAAATGGAACAGAGGACAGTACGAACCCAAAAAAAGGGGCTACATTAGAGGGTCCCCAATAACAGATCTTCCATATCCTCTAGCAAAAGACTTAATTATCAAACAACCGAGAAGAAAGGAACTGGATAAGAATTGGTTCCATTCTGTCTTTTACACCGATGTACAACTGACCATCAATGTGCCGACAGAAATAGAAGGGATGGCAGGTACTGCAGTTGAAATGCTCAAAATCTGTCAGTAAAAACAGAACCTGGTAATGATGTTCTGTACGTAGGGGAGTTGCAACCAACCACGACAAACAGTTTTCCTCCTTGCAATACAATTTGTCACAAAACAGCAGCAGCTATACAATCCTCTCTCTGCTTAACAGAGTTCACAAAAAAATCTATGGGCTTCAAATTACACCAGCTCAGAAAGCACCGTGAGTGAATACAAATAAAATGTAGTTAGAATTTAAAGAAGAAAATGTTAAAATATGCACTGAAGTCAAACGGTGATGAGAGATTTGGATTTTATTACTGAGTGTCTGCATGCACAAGCAGATACATAGACTATATAGTAATATACTGAACTCTGGACCAAATACATTTGACTATGCAACAATTTAATGAATTCTGGACTACTTAAAAGTTAGGTGTAAAATACAAGAGAATTTTGAAGGTCATCAGTAATTCAGGAACCATTAAGTATCAAATAAAACAAAAGGAAATCAAACACCAACAGTAACACAAAGAACATACTTCAAAGGAGGCAGAGATGGAGAAAGTTTGGTCCTTGGCTTTTTGGAACATATACGGACATACTCTTTCTTATTCACAGTCTCCACAAACTTCACATAAATTCGCTTGTATTTCGTTTTTGCATCTCCAAAATATCCAAGATACTGCAAAGATAAAAAAAATATATATATTTATGTCTTTCAGTCAATCTTACCATTAAAACATCAAATCCAATAAAGCAAAGGATTTGATCTAGGTTAGCAAACAGAAAATTCTTAAAGCCTGTTTTAATTCTGAACATTACACATCTAATGTATATTTCATATTTTTCTTTCTTCCAAAATGTAGTCAAACACTAGATATGGTTAATGGATCATAATCCATTTTAACAACATGACACTGCATACATATACAAATTTAAAATGTCAACTCTTACTATTTTTATTATAGATATATGAAGTCAGCATTCCTAATTCTGTTTACTTTTACAGTATTTAAGCCTTTATCAAGCAATAGCATCTACAACAGGCCAAGACTGCACAACAATCTGGTGTCATACCATTCGGTTCAGAAAAAGACAGATTAAGAGGCTACTGTAAAACTTGCATGCTCAGTTCAACTGCTTTTGGAAAACAACTTGGCCTCAATTAAAAAAAAAAATGGTGGTAGACCACAATTAAAATATACGTAAGAAGGCAGAAACAAATGGACACATCTACATCAATTATTTTTCAGTCTGCAATGCCATGTGGGTCTAATAACAGAGCTACAGACAAACAGGGAAATTCATTAAAGCAGACACAATTTTTTTGTGTGTATATGCACTGTGCCTCAATGCGTACATGAGCATGAATGGTTTTAGATTCATTAAGTGCCGTTTAGCTGTTCACAAGCATGCACAAACAAGGAAAGCTCTGTGTAATGCAAATTACCTCATAAGCAGGTGAATCTTATGAAAATGACTCAGGTGGACCGATCTAACAAACAGAAAGGCATCGGAGTACACCTTGTGTCCGTGTCCATAGTGTACGTGGCAATTTTCCACTTAGAGTGTACACAGAAAGAAGGGGATATAAAAGTCCACAAACATGGACATAACTCCCCTGAAATGGTTAGATCACATACACTGATGTGTGAAAAATGCACTGTGGACGTCTGAAAATTAGAAGTTATGTACCTACCATAACGTTCCATGTTAGTTGTCTTCTCTCGCCTTCTTTCTTGCTGGATGGGTTCGGAGCCGATCCTCGGCTCTGACTCGGCACTTGCTTTAGCTCGAGAACTTCTTTTACCAGCTCGAGGCAACCCTATATCCCATGATGCAAGGCGGAACTACCTCAGATCTCGTTTGCCGCTTAGCGAAAGAGGTCTCCTTTACCAGCTGAGGTAAGTTTTTCTTAGTCAAATAAGAAAAAGAGTATTTAGGGGTTTATTTTTCCCTTTTAGTGTTAGTGTAGTCTGTAGTTAATACAGCCCACCCTATTCCCTTGTTTTCTAACTTTTTATAATAATTAATCTAAAGTTTTTTTAGTCAGGCCTAGTTCCCCATTAGTTATTCCCTTCCTGTGTGTGTTTGTGTAAGGGATTAATTTGTGTGTTTGTTGGGATTGTTGTGTCCTTTCCTCCTAGGATGTCAAAGGAAGGCAAGGTCTCAGGCTTCAAGAAGTGTGACCAGTGCTGTCAGAAAATGTCTCTGACAGACGGTCACACTTCTTGTGTTTATTGCCTGGGGCCTTTGCACCTGCAGGACTCCTGTGCTTTGTGTCATGCTTTTAGCCAGAGAGTCCTGCAGGAAAGGAGGAATAAACTCATCCTCCGAGGCTTACTTAAGCCAGAAGGTTCTCCTCCTAAATCAGGGTCAGGAAAACCTCATAAGCCACCGAAGGCTCAGGCTACAGTGTCCAAGCCTCCTCCGGTGGCTCCGGCTCCGTCGGAGCCGACATCGGCTCCGGCTGGAGCCGATATATCTTCTGTTCAAGTAGTGGGTTCGGTGCCGGCCGGCTCCGATACCCTGACTACTGTGGCCTTGTCGGCTCCGGCTGGAGCAGACACTTTATCCAGCATCGGAGCCGAGATATCCTCGGCTCCATCTGGAGTTCAAGGGACTTCGGCTCCGATGGCTTCGACCCGTAAGAGATCCCGGTCCCCTTCTATATTGAGTATCCACTCGGCTCCGGGGTCTCCTCTTTTGTCGGAGCGGAGCCATCGGAGCCGATCTTCGAGATCTTCCAGGCTGTCTGACCACGACTTGGAGAGGGTGGTAAGCAGGCTGTTGAAGTCTCAGGCACTGGCCCAAATGCTCCATAGCCCATCTCATCAGACTTCGGCTATAGCCCCAATCCTTGAACTTCCTCCTCCGACTCCACACCAGAGTTCGGAGCCGGAGCTTCTCGGGACAGCGACTGTTTCGATGCCGGAGCCGATACATCCTTCGGCTCTGTCGTCCTCGGCTCCGATCTCCTCCTTGAGACCTTCTTTGGAGGGATCCGGACGTCGGGTTTCCACTGTCGGCTCCGAGGGGGCTAGTGGCATCGGACCCTTGTCCGACCCCGCTCTCCCTCTCGGGGCTTCGGCTTTGGTAAGCTCGGCGCCGACATCGGCCTCGGAGCCTTCTCTTTCTTTGGAGCCGGTCATTCCTGTTTCTTCGGAGCGGGGATGTTCCGGCCTCCCGGGGAGAGGAGCCTTTGAGGTGATGAGGAGTGTCCTGGCCTCTGAGCCTGGTCAACGGTCCATCCCTCTAGCTCCTCCCCCCTCAGTGCCTGCAGATGCCTCTTGCCAGCCTCTTGCTCACAGGCCCAGGGATCCATCGCCCCAGGTTTCCCCACTGGGAATTTCCTCCTCTTCCGAGGTTTCTCCTGATCCTGCAGGGGAACCCCCTCGGAAGAGGACGTGTAAGAGGAAACACACAGACTCCCCTGAGTCTACTACATCTGATACCGACTTATTAGTCTGGCTAACATTTTGACGGTGTTTAATTCTGCGCCTATAAAGGTGATAGACTGGCAAGGCAGCAGAGAAGATTTTTCGAAATTTACTGAAATTCCCAATTTCCTGCAAAGCCGTAGGGTGTAGTCTCTGGACTGAAGAAGCTGACACTTGGTGGTGGCGGAAAGGAGCCAGTCGTCCAAATAAGGAAACACCTGGAATCCTAGACGTCTCAGGTGAGCTGTGACCACTGCCATGCATTTGGTAAACACTCTGGGGGCTGAAGTGAGGCCAAAGGGCAGTGCTCTGAATTGGTAATGACTGGTCCCTAGCCGAAAGCTGAGAAACCTTCTGGAGCGTCTGTGAATCTTTATGTACACTGATGTGTGAAAAATGCACTGTGGACGTCTGAAAATGCAATGTAACATGTAAAAAAAAAATGTTTTTTTAAAATGGTTTTGGCATGTTTGCTCTGTGCTCTGCGGTGCGTAAACATGCCTAATTGAAAAATAAAAAGAATAAAAAGCATTTTATAATATTTGTCAGAAATGTATTATAGTTCATTGTGTCGGGTCTGTACAATGGTGCTTTGGTGGTGTTGCTAGGTCATACGGCTATGAACAGTGTACTTACCAGGCTGTCAGCACAGATATGTACGCAAATGTGGTAAATTTGTTGACTCGATAAAAAGAGTAACCGTCTCTGCAGATCCTTTTGTGTAGGCTTCTACACCATGATGATATTTCCACTGGATGTGGATGCCCACAGGAGGATGTTTCCCACTAGTTTTAAGAATTTTTTTAATTCCCGGTGCATGTGTCTGTGTGGCACGCCACACAGCTGAACGTGTTTGCAGAAAAGACCACCCAGGTCACAGTGATAATTTAAGTAGCAAGTAATTAAAACCAGATATATTCAATTATTGACTGACTTTTGTATGAGCCATGCTGCGTGGCGCACAGCACCACACCATGCAATAAAGTAGAGCCAGTAAATAATGTTGATTAGAATCTAGGCAAGGTGAAATGCATAATTAGCCAATCTCACATGCTGGACCTACAGCAGACCTGTATAAAGTATGCATACATCCTACAATCTGATTTTCCCACAATACTCTGGACCACTGGAGTACAGACTTGGGGATTTTAACTGAGATAATGCTAGGGGCTGCTCCAGGTCTGCTACATCTGTATGTGCTAGATTGCTGTTGTCTATGCTGCTGACAACAGTCCTAGATTAAGGAGAAGAGTGTTGAGGCCCAGGGTAACCTTCCAGGAGCTACATAAGATGGAGATTTTAGAGCACTACAGGGTGGACAGGGAGTTATTACAAGAACTCACGGAGCTCTGCCACCCTCAACTCAAACACAGGGGGAACCCATCCCAGTGGAAACAAAGGTATGTGTAGCCTTTAGGATACTAGCTACAGGTACATTTCAAAGACCAACTGGGGACATGATACGGATTGTCACAGGCATCTGATCAACTGACCAACTGGGGACATGATACGGATTGTCACAGGCATCTGATCAAGGATGTACCACTATTTCCTGGATGCTATGCTATAACATGCCAGTGAGCACATACCTTTTCCAGTCTCCCATGAGGCAAGAGCCAGCAATATGCAACAGTTCTACTGTGTAGCACACTACCTTGAGGTACTGGATGCCATAGACTGTACCCATGCACACATCAAGGCTCCACCTAGAGAGCACGTTAGAATTTATGTTAACCGCAAGGGGTACCACTCTATCATCTGCCAGGGCATGTGCAATGCCCAGGGGATTATCCTGAATGTGTGTGCTGGCAGCCCTGTTATCACGACTCCCATATCTGGCACACATCACAGCTGTACCACGTTTGCTAGGGGGGACTTCCCACATGTCCATTTACTGGGGGATGCTTGCTACGCCCTGGAACCGTGGATGAGGACATCCATCAGAAATGCAAACATCCACAAAGGAATGCGGTAATTAAGTACACGCACAAACTAGGATCATCACTGACTGTGTGTTTGGGCTACTGAAATCACAGTTCCAGTGCCTAGATATATCTGGTAGGGCCCTGCAATACTACACAACATGATCCTGCAGAAAAAGCTGCAGCAGGATCAACAAATGGACAGTATACACAGCCCCCCACCAGTACCTAGATCACCATAGCCATAGGAAGACTCGGAAGAGGAACCCCCTGCTAATATCCCTGTAGGCAGACATAGGCATGCTCAGTACAACCTGGCTTTGGCTAAGAGACAACACATAGCACATTCACCAACAAACTAGGGCCCCTAGGGTCTGACAACTTAACTCCTACTCACATACAGAACTTAAAAATGATGACAGGCAACTCTCACATCCTGTACCTACTCATGTATTGGCTGTGTACTACCTGCATCAGACAGAGTCGGTCCTGAACTACATTTGTATAAGCTGCTGCATTTGTAATGGAAGTCCGTAACCAACAGTCCTCATAAGGATTATTATAAGCAATATTCTAACCAAAACAACCTACTTCAAACAATATGCAAAAACGTTTCTTAATCCTTATCTTACTATGTCAACTATCTGAATCCAAGATAACCACCTTAGAATATCTCAACATGCCCTATCATGTAAATTCTTTGACTAGTCTTCTCTTAGTAAGTATTTTAGTAATTCAGCTTAACTGTTATACTCCAGCCTAAATTAGAATCTGTATGTATAACTTTTTCCTGCTTTCATGTTATTCTTGTTAATGTAATATGTTTTGTAACTGTTACTAGTCTTATATGTTCGGAGCTTTTCTCCACGGGCCTCCACTGAAAATGGACCCAGTCCAGCTGGATTTTCCCAGTTAACAAATGTAAAATAAATAGGGCATTTTATGTATGGATCTGGTACATTATGCAAGTAAATACAGTGGACTACTTGGACAGCAATTACATCCACATGGGACAACAGATACCCATTCTACTACCTTGTTTTCAGGAGTATTCACTAGACCTCATGCAGTCATGTAGTCCTACTGCAACAGATTAATGGTACATCTGTCAAGGGAGATGTTAGACAGTGGGGTGACGGACTACTGTGTATCCCAGCAGAATATGTGGTGGTGTTCTACCATCCCCAACACAGCAATGTTCCTTTGCAACCGCTGTAACACAAACCCATCAATGGTATAAATCAGCATGCCAGGCAGTCTCAGGACAGCAACAGAAATTGATCATACATTCTTTAGCTTACTTATACACATGCATGCAGTTGATTGTGTGATGCATGATCACTGTCTGTCAAGCAGTTTGTGTGGCTCAAAGGACTAGGGCAATTAGGTGGTGGCGCTGATGGTTCTAATCTAGACGCAACCACTTATTTTGGATGTCACTTAGTATTACTTTTTGTTTTACAGACTGAGTCTGTGTGTAGTGTATTATTATTAACCTTTGTGACATACAAATTACATCACACAACTGAATAAAGTCGTTGCCATGTTCAGTGACATGCAGCAGTTCAGAAAAAAAAGTTATGTACTCAGCATAATGTTCCATCTGAGTAGTTGTACCTCATTTGTCTTCAACCTGTGGGTATTCGGATCCAGATCGGATCCGAGACAGCAGCTTCACCAGCATCTGATTCGAGCTCCAAGCTACTCCCCCTTACCCATAAATAACCCTACATCTCTTTCCTTCTCTCAGATCAAGTTTGCTGCACCATCAACCTAAGCCCGACCCAATTAGACCTTAACACAACAGGTTACATACAAACCTAACAAGTATGAACAGGAGAGTCCAAGAGGCGCCCTCTCCCACCTACCAGTGTAATAAACCATGGTAAGGTCAGGGGGAAGGAGGGAGGGTCGGTTGAAGACAAATGAAGTACAACTACTCAGATGGAACGTTATGGTGAGTACAAAACTTCTTTATCTGAAGTAGTTCACTTCATTTGCTCTTCAACCTGTGGGACAGAGTCACCAGCTACTAAACACCTGGGTGGCCCTCGTGGAAGGATATTCCAGAGCACTGTGGAGCCAAATGATGCTCTCCCTCTAGATATCATGTCCAGTTTATAGTGAGAAATAAAGATATGAGACGAGGACCAAGTAGCCGCAGAAAAATAATCATCCAGCGATGCCATGGACCTGGTAGAATGCACTTTTACTTGACCCGGAGGTGACATACCCTTGTCTTTATACACATGAAGGATACAATAAGAGATCCATCAAGCCAAAGTTTCCTTCGAGATTGGTTTACCCAGAAAGGGTTAAGAGTAAGACAAAACTGGTTGGACTTGCGAAAGGACTTAGTTCTGTGTAAATAAAACCTCAGTTATCTATGTACATCTAACAAGTGCAATTTATATTCACCCTTGTTCTAGAAATTTAGGAAGAATACAGGTAAGTTAATCGTCTGGGTTGATATTAGTCTCAGAAGCCACTTTGGGAAGAAAAGATGTATTGGTACGAAGTGACACCCTGTCCTTATGGAAAACCATATATGGAGCTTTGATAGACAACGCTTGAACTTCTGAAACATTCCTAGCTGAGGTGATTACTAGGAAGGCCGTTTTTCAAGATAAAAATTTTAGGTTTACTGACGCAGCCAGCTCAAGGGTGGAGCAACCAGAGCCTGTAAGTCAAGTTCCAAGGAGGGATAGGATCCTTCACCAGGGGTCTTAAAAGAAAGGTACCTTTAATAACATTTTACAAAGTCTAGAGAATGCTAAAGAAACCATGTTCTTCCCAATATGGAAGTTGGAAATGGCAGCCAGTTGAACTTTTACAGTAGAATAGCTAGCATCCTGATGGAAAATGTATGCCAAAAATTCCAACACTGCCGGGACCGGAGCTGTGAAACGGTCCAGGTCCCTTTGAAAAGCCCAGATGGAGAAATGCTTACATTTACTACACTAAAGCTTCCTAGTAGATGATTTGTTAGGTGCTACCAGAATAGTCTTGACAGAAAAGGATAAACCAGGAATCCTAAGTATCAAGGGAACTGAAGCAGCCAAGCAGTGAGCTTTAAACTCTCCAAGTTTGGATGAGGAACCCCCGAGGGGTGAGAGATGAGATCTAGAATCAGACCTACGATCCATAGAGGAGCTAGTAACTGAGATCAGAGGAAGGGAAACCATACCTGGCAAGGCCAAAAGAGGGCAATGAGGATCACTTTGCTCCCCAGCCTGCGAGGTTTCTGGAGGAATTTTGAAATAAGAGGTAACGGAGGGTAAGCACAGAGAAGACCGGGAGGCCAAGCATGGAAAACTGCGTCCCTGGGGGAATCCCCCTGTGGGGGGGTTCAGAGCGAAGAACTCGCTGCACTTCGCATTGGAAGGAGATGAGAAGAGATCACAGCAAGGGCAACCCCACTCGAGGAGTATCTGCTCCACTACCGAAGGATTCAGAGACCACTCGTAAAGCATCAGAATAGTCCTGCTTAGTTTGTCCACCAGTATGTTGGACCATCCCGGAATGTGAGTTATTACCAGAAACCAGCTGGTGAAAATCGCCCATTCCCATACTCTCATGGCCTCGTGACAAAGGGGGGAAGATGTGGTCCCTCCCTGCTTGTCGATGTACCAGACCATGGACATGTCTGACTTAAATGCAATAGCTCCCAGAGTGAGACAGGCATGATGGGCCTGCAACACCAAAAGGACCGCTCTCATCTCCAGAACATTGATACGCAACCTGATCTCGTTTGGGGACCACATGCCTTGGAGTGTCCTTCCTAAACAATGCCCCCCACACCCTAGTTGGGAGGTGCCCGTGGTCACCGCAGCATTGGGAGGGGCTGCAATAAATGGCCGTCCATTCGCCAGTTCCAAGGAGTGCATCCACCAGAGGAGGGACTTCCTACCAGCCCTGCTGATACGTATTGGATGCGTCAATGGTAGATCCAACCATGACCATTAAACTAAATGTCCACTGTAGTAACCGCAAATGTAGACGAGCACAAGGAAGAAGAGTAATGGTGGCTGCCATGAAACCAAGAGCTCGTAGTACCATCTCTTCTGAAGGGAGGTGTGACTGAGTGATCATGGACACACGAAGTCGTACACTACAAATTCTTTCCGGGATCAGAAAAACCTTCATTTGCAAAGTGTCTATCCTTGCTCCAATGTACTCTAGAACCTGGACTGGGTTCAGAGAAGACTTGGCTGTATTGACAGTGATTCCCAGATGACCTGACAGCTTCAAAAAGTAGTCTCTGGCTTGACAAAGTAGACGCTTGGTGGGAGCAACAAGGAGCCAATCATCCAGGTATGGAAAGACCTGTATTCCCTGAAGCCTCAGGTGACCCACTACAACTGCCATGACCTTGGTGAACACCCTGGGGGCTGTGGTGAGACCAAAGGGTAGGGCTCAAAACTGATAATGACTGGCCCCCTAGCTGGAAGCGGAGGAACCTCTTGGAGCGTCTGTGAATCTTTATATGGTAGTACACGTCCTGGAGATCTATTGAGCACATCCAGTCTTTCTCCTGCAGGTAAGGCAGGATAGAGTGCAATGTGACCATCTGGAACTTCTCTGACAACTGACAGGTTGAGGGTGAAAAGATCCTGAATAGGTCTTAGGTCCCCTGTCTTTTTTGGCACCAAAAAAAACCTGGAATAGATGCCCGATCTGAACTGACCTTGGGGGACGGGTTAAATGACTCGTTTCTTTAGCAGCTTATTTTGAGCGCTGCCACCTCCCTTTGCATGGGTGGTATATGTCTGGGAAGTGTTTTGGCGGAAGAGGAGACACTACAAAGGGGATGGAATAGCCTCTGGATATGATCTGAAGCACCCAACAGTCTGATGACACCGACTCCAATGCCTTTAGGTGCAACGAAAGATGGCCCCCAACTGCCTCCACAGCAAAATCTTTGAGGGGTAGAGAAGCAAATCCTGACGGCAGACAGTGTCTTCCTGTCCTTTTCACTGTGGACCAACGTCTTGCGAACAGTCTTCCCTAACAAGGAACAACAATCATAAGGAACATTCGCAAATGATGCCTTTAAGGGTTCCGTGAACTGAAACAGCCTGAGGAAACAGTGTCGCCTCATGGCAATGCCCTTGCTGCTCCTTTGGTGGCGTGCGAAAGGAGGCACATGGACATGTTAAACGCTTTTAGAGTGGCCATCCACATGGAGAATGTGCGCTTATCCTCTGGTGACATGGACTCGAGGGACGACTCAGCTAGCTCTTTGACAAGGTCGCGCTGCAGTCAGGTGACGGATGCCAAATAATTCAGCGTCCTTATGGAAAAGGTGGCTGAAGCATACACCTGCTTCCCTAGACAATTCATCGTCCTGGACTCTCAGTTGGGGGTGGGTGGGTGGACCATAGAACTTTCTTGTGCTAGTTCTTTCTCGGTGGCTGTCCCTGAGTGGACAAAACAGCCAAATTCACTTCCAGAACCAAAGAAGTTGGGGCGGAATCCGAGGAAATAGTCAGGGGCCTTGACCCACTCGAGAAAACCCTTTCCACCACATCGAATGTTGGAGGGCAAGCCTCCTGGGACACCAGTAAGGAAGCAGTTCTCCTCTGATATGAGCGAATTGGAGCTACACCTCCAGGTGGTGAGATGCCAAGGGGAGAGCCATGACCCGACACGGTTGGAGCCGATGGAAACCCCACCTCGGATCTGACGCCTAGACTACGGTGCCAAGAGCTGTTCGGGTCTGAACTAGTCGGATCCGACGTGCTCAAGGTAATGGCCGACGTCGAGGTACAAGGTACCATCGGCGCCAACCCCCCAACTCAGAGACCTCTCGGATCCAAAAACTCAGATACTGAGTGTAGGATCGGAGAAGGAGTTAGAGCAGTGAAAAAAGGAAGTGAGCTCCCTGCTCCAGAGGGAGAGGTGGCTGGCAAGGCTCCCATCTGGATGCGAATGAACCTTAGCATCATTTTGTCCATCTCCGCTTAAACTTTTGGTGGCGCACAATGATGATGCCACGGATGTCGACCTGGAATGTCGGTACACAGAGACCCTTGGAGAAGGTCTAGGCTCCTCCGTCTCTGGCGAGAACACTGGCAATCGGGGCCGGGGAGTGCTAGGCCTAGAAACAGCCTTAAGTTTCTGAGAAGGCCCCAACAGACCCGATCAGCCAGAGGATCTCTTCCTCGCCTTATTCCTGTCATTCTTAGATGGTTCCCCTTCCACAGACCTCTGTACAGGAGGATGAGCCCTGGCCTGGGAGGAGGATGAAGTACAGGCAGTCACAGCCATGACTGGAGTGGACGCAGGGACAGCCACCCCCAAAGCAGAAAGCAGTACCTTCATAACAAGCTTAGCCTTGCAGTCTTTCAAGGCCCTTGGATCAAAGCCCGTGCAAATCAAGCAGTCAGTAGAAAGGTGAGGGACCCCTAGGCACACAATGCACAGAGTGTGGTCATCAGCCTGGGACAGCTTGTGGCCACACTCTGTGCACTTCCTAAACACAGGCTTAGCCTCCTCAGCCATGCCAAGTAAGGAGTAGAAATGGTCTATACCAACCTAACCCCACACACACAGACTAACGAAGTGAGGGAATGGGGTTTGAGTATCACCCTAACCAAGTTTTGTAAATGCGATGCAACTTCGAGGTAGGGGAGGTAAAGGAAAGGGAAACCCTGACCTAAAAACTATAAGGAAGAACAGAACCAAAAATTCGCTACAGAAAAACCACTGGAGCTCCGAGACCACAATGCTAGGCTAAGCGGCAGCAAACGAGATCTGAGGGTAGTAAGGAGATGGCGGGGTATTATGGGTAAAGGGAGGAGATTGGAGCTCAGATCAGATGCTGGTGAAGCTGCCATCTCAGATCTAATCCGGATCCGAATACTCAACAGGTCAAAGAGCAAATTAAGTAAACTACTTCAGAACAGGGACAGATGTCATTTTGTGTAACACACAAATCCTGGACTGGAGTATAGGTAGGTGTGGGCTGGAGTCAGTTTATAACTAGCAAAAATCCCACTGGGCATGCTCATACACTCGGTTACTAGATTAAATTAACAATTTAATAGGTTATGAAAATAGAATATGATTTTAACAACTGATTTTTTACATGCAAAGTGTATATGTATATATTCTTTGATTGCCAAATGGATTAAGGTTGATATATTCCCAGTCATAGGTTCATAGGTTTATACTAGGCTATCTGCCCTAAGGCATTTATAAGCCTAGCCCAAATTATTGTGGCTTACGCCACCCCTTATATGAAAAAATACTGTGCCCATTAGTTTGTTGTGCCTCTGTCCAGCAGTGACCCAGAGATGATTCCCGGGGTAAACCTACGATCTCCCATCCACAGGTCTAGATTTCTCTTGAACAGAGTCAGCGAGGTGCTCTGCCTCACATGGACCGGGATTTTATTCCACAGCATAGGGAGTCTCTGAGTGATAAATCTATCCCTCCAGCACGTCCTA
The DNA here is from genome assembly GCF_019279795.1 of Protopterus annectens. Lineage (NCBI taxonomy): Eukaryota > Metazoa > Chordata > Ceratodontiformes > Protopteridae > Protopterus > Protopterus annectens. The sequence continues at coordinate 308,489,167 of NC_056751.1, read as the reverse complement.
TTTATATCCGTGCTAAGGTTTAAGTCGCTTGCTCTAGTGGTTTTGGTGGATTTGGATTTTTTGAGGTGGAGCATGTCCATTAATTTCGGGTTGGACATGGCCTTGTATGTCAGGCACATGTCACCTCTGAGCAGACGGTATGCGACTGAATAGAGCTGGAGTTTCTTCAATCTGGCAGCATATGACAGATTTTGGAGTCCCTTTATCCTTTTGGTGAGGAACTTTTGGGGTCTCTCCAATTGCTGCAGATGTCGGGTGAGATACATCCCGAATGGGGCATTGTACTCGATCATTGGTCTGATAAGTGAAGAGTACAGGGGAACAATGACCTCACTAGATCTGGATGTGAATCCCTTCATGATCAGGTGGGCAATGTAGAAGGTCTTTCTAACCACTTTAGCAATGTGAGTGTCAAAAGAAAGGCCACTGTCAACCTGGGTCCCCAGGTCCCTGATAACCTCTTCTGTGCTTAGTGGATTGCCACCTATATGGTAGCTTGGGGTTACCTTGTTTTTCCCAAGGGTATGACTATACATTTTTGGCTTAACTTCAGGCCATGGCTCTGGCACCAGCTAGCTGTTTCCGTGAGTCCCTTCTGAAGGATATCAGTGTCCGATGCACTTTCCACTATGGCGCCCAGTTTGCAGTCATCTGCAAACTTTGTCAGCCAAAGTCCTCCCATGTTGGCCTGTACTTCTGAGAAGTAGATGCCAAACAATAGGGGCCAAGGACCGAGCCCTGAGGGACACCACTTGTGACCGCTTGGAGTCTGACACAGCGCCAGCAACTCTAACCCTGTGGGTTCTGTCCTTGCCAGTTTGCAACCCATCTTGTGACATATGGGTTTACATTTAAGCTGGTAAGTTTTTCTACAATACCCGAGTGGGGTATTGTGTCGAAAGCCTTTGCAAGGTCAAGGTAGGCTGTATGGACTGCCTTTCCTCATCAATGGCCTTGGTGACTATTTCAAGAAGTCGACCAAGTTCAAAAGGCATGATCTTCCCTTGACAAAGCCAAACTGGGTCGGGTCCAATGTCTGCAAGTCCCCTATATCTTTGTTTATGAGCTCCATTATGATCCTCTCCATAGCTTTGCAGACTAGACTTGTTAAGCTTATGGGGCGGTAATTACCAGGGTCCGTAGAGGCCACCTTTGTGGAGTGGGACCACAGTTGCCGCACGCCACTCCTTGGGCACGATCCTGTGGTAAGGCTGAGATTAAACAGCTGCCTTATGTGCGGGTTTAATTCCTCATTTAGCTCGTAGCACACAGCCGGGGACACCATCCGTCCCATTGATGCTGTGTTTTTAGCTTTAGAGAGAGCAGCTTTCACCTGCATTTGAGATGTCCGGGAGGCTACACTCGGCTGGGATAGTTATCTCTCCTTTAGGGGAGAGGGCTGAAGTTTGCACTGAACCTGTCTGCCAGTATGTTGCCAATGTCTGTGGGTTCAGTGATTTTTGTATCATTTTGGACTAATTCTGAGCATATCTGTGAGTTTCCACCCAGGTTCCTAACATAGCTGAAAAAGGCCTTATGATTGTCCTTTGAATCCATGGCAATTTTTCTCTCAAAATTGGCCTTAGTTGATTTTATGAGTGCTCTTTTTACTAATAATGATCAGGGGTGACTTCCTTTATGGATTTTGTTCTATCATGTAATAGCTTTCTCCTCTTATTGTAAAGTTTGTTAATGGCTGGGGTCCACCAGACTGGACGCTTGCCCTTTGTGGAAAGAGTCTTGGTTTTATTTGGGATTGCCTGATCCATGCAGTCCTGGAGGTGTTCATAGAAGGCATTTGTAAGGGCTTCCGCAGCTTGGGTTGTGGTTTCCTCTGACTCAGGGGCCTTGAAGGATACCACACCAGTCTTGAGTAGTGTGAAGTTTGCTTTAGAGAAGTTCTTCACTATGGTCTTTTGTTTGGGGTGGGGCGGATGTGGATTTCCAGTGAGATTAGTTTATGATCAGATCTCACCAATGAGGGATATACTTCCGTGTGGAGCATTTTGTCCCCATGTTTGTGACAATGAGATCTAGTATATTTTCTCCTCTCGTGGGAACAGTGACTAGCTGTTCCATGGCATTTGAATTTATGAACTCCAGGAACCGCTAGAAAGTTAGGGCTTGAGTAATGTTCCCAGTCTATATTCGGTAGTTGAAGTCACCCAATATGATGGTGTTTGGAGATACATTTATATCCAGTGTCTTCAGGAAGGCTGTGTGGGGTTCCTGAGTTTGAGAGGGTGGCCTGTAGCATGCTACAATTTGTAGAGCAGTTTTGCCTATTGTTAGTTGCACCTGGATGGTTTCAAGCTTCATGTTGCCACCAACCTGGAGGTGTGAGTATCCTTTATGAATATGGATACACCCTCCTTTTGTGGAGTGGTCCGGGTTTTGGGGCCGAACGCATGATATGAGGTAAAACCTAATAGTGCCGGGTGCTCTCAAGAGCCTTGAACCAGGTTTCAGTTACAGCACAGACATCGATGTTCTCCATACTGAGAAGGGCCTCGAGTGCATTTTGAGATTTAGACTTCTGGCATTGAGCAGCATTACCCTCAATTTCTTCCCATTTTTGTTTTCTAGGGTGGTAGGTTTAGAATTTGAGCCTTGCCTAAAAAGGCACTATGGGGTGGCAAGAGCCTTAGCCAATATCCGGAATCCCAGGGTGACAGGTGCAAGCCCCATGTCCCTTGCAGCGTGGCTTGTCAAGCATGTCATCCCAGGCAGACAGACACTGGATCCCCTTTGAATGACACCAGACATTAAGCCAATTGTTAAAGCTGATCATCTTGTCTCTATATTGTGGCATCATTCTTGGTGAAGGAAGGATACTGCTCAGGGTTAGGGTCATACCTGCCTGGGCTACATAATCAGAGAGCTCCTCTATGTCTCTTTTCATGCAGTCCAGGGAGGTACGTCTCAGGTCGTTCACACCAGCATGGACAATGACTGTGTCATATTTGTACTTGCTGTGGAGTGACCCGAGTGCTTGTGTTATGTGGCGGATTCTAGCGCCCGATAGGCAGCTTACTGTGACCCTCTCCTTGTTCAGCCTGGTGAGTGGGACGTCAGTGTGTCTGACTATGGAGTCACCTATGACAAGTATGTTTGGTGTTGTATTTGGCTGTGACTGCTTTGCACACTGCTTTTGTGGTTTATGTGTTGCTTGTGGGGTGTCTTGAGGTAGCAGTTGTTTGGGTGTCTGCTTTGGAGGCCTCTGCTGTTTAGGTACATTTTTACTCAGAGCCTCCGAGTATGTCTTTGTGTGTTTATGTGTTTGATTCAGTGGAGTGGTAGCATTATGTGAGGCTGGTTTTGTGGTGTGTGTAGTTGCCTTTTCCTCCTGTCTGGTCTTGCCAGTCCTGAGTTGAGAGAGCTCAGGACTGTAGTATGTTGCCTTGGATAAAATCACAGACTTAATAATCTGGTTAAATAAGAGGTACCACATCATTACAAATTGTATTTAAAGTACATAGAGTTATATTATTATGACAGCTACTAAGTAGGGCAGGACCAGCTCGAATGTCACACTGATTGGGGGAAAGGATGTGAATTTAACATGAGTACCAATGACACTTTGTTTTACAGCACAATAAACCACGCCCTTGCCTGATAAAAAGTATATATGTATATATATATATATATATATATATATATATATTTATATTTAGAAAGCTTGTGAGGAAACTATTACTCTGTTAATTTTGTTTTACTTGGATCGCCTGTCTGTGTACTTAAAGGATTTTCGACTGGAAACAGATTGCCTGCCTTACTTGTATTACTTCCGAATACTTAATAAATTCTGTACAATATTTCATCTAATTAATATCTATAAATATATATATATATATATTTTTTTTACTTAAGACGAGTTTAAGTTCGCTACTTCTACTACTATATGCAGTATGACACGTAATATTACTCCAAGGACCAAATGTAAGGGCTCAACAGTAGATAATCCACTTCCCTACAGTCCCCTGTGCCTGCTGGATATCAAAGCATATACCAATAGGTGGTGTTACTTATCACGATGTCTATGCTGTGCCCCCCACACTCCCCGCAACTAAATATACCAACTCAGAGATCGCTCTACATTGAAGAAAAGGGCGATTCCAGCTAACGGCCAACTGAATTTTTTCCCCACAGGAAAAAATTCGAGGACGTGGCCGTTCATGGCTTACAATGTTCACTGTATGCGTGTCTATTTGTGTTCAAAGAGACTCTTTGATCACATAATACAGACCCCATCAACATGATACACTAACCTTACCACCCTTCCTACCACTGGGGAAACATGGTGATCTATGTTAAAGTAGGTGTAAAGCTGTGCGGCCAGGTCAATCACCCCTGAGAATGTACATCAGGTATTGCTAATAAGCTACTTACTAGGAACACTGCCATTACTGATGGAAATGATACTACATACACATTTGCATGGGGTTATGGCCATGAGTATGTGAACAAACATATGTTCATGAAAACCCTCTTGCAGGAGAGTGACATAACTGGGAGGTTGTATGACTTTTCCCAGTTTGATGTGCCATAAGGTGCTTCCTGTCCTACTGTCAGATACAGCCAAGTCTATGCAGTTGTACAGGTGGCTGCATAAAGCATTGTTGTAGAGGTCACCATACTTGCCTGTCCCATCTGAGGGTGTAGGTACAGTCACGCTATTTATACCATCCCATATGAGGTTATCCGTTGCTTTGTTGAAGTTTACTACTGTGTTTTCTGAAAGGAGAGGGTTCAGGTGCTATTCTTGCATGTAAGGAGACCAATTTGTGGTCAGATCTTACCATACATGACTTCACAGTGCAGGCGCAACAGTGGTCACCCATACTGGTAAGCACCTGAGGCAGTATGCTGGCTCCCCTTGTGGAGATAACACTCCACTAGTTCAGGGCACTGTAGTTAAGGATGTGGAATAACCTTTGGCCAAGTGAGTTTGAGCACGAGTAACCAACACAGGTGGTGGTTAGTGAAAGTCAACCCACACCAAGGTGCTGTGATGTAGCTTGACACACAGGTAGATTCAAGTAAGCACAGGTGTCCTGATTCATGGAGCTGCCCCTGTAGCTGGTAGTGGCTTCATTAACTGGCCTACCAGCACTGAATAGCACCTGCAATGTCTCCAGGGAAGCACACTGTTTAACCAATCTGGATGTGTGTCTATCTTTAATGACTATGGATACACCACCTGCACTAAACTAACTAGCACACTTTTTAGTGTGAGTTCTGAACATGTGGAAGGACATTTAGCCTAGAATGGTTCTGGTGCTGTCAACAGACTTGAACCAGGTGTGTGTGACTGCGCAAATATCTGCATCTTCAAACGTGAGGACAACCTTCCAGTGAGTGGAGTTTAGTGTTGGCATTCCTAGCATTTACCAGCATAACCATGATATTGTTTGAGTATGGCGTTTCATCTATGGATCGTTTTCCCATGAGACACCACCCAGAAGATGCACTATGGTGAAGTCAGCAGTCTTGGCCACTACACAAATTCCCAATGGTGACAGATGAACACCATCTGTAGCAAAGCATCGAGGTCTGTTGAGCAAGTCATCCCAGACTGAAATTTACTGGGTCCCTTTAAAATGGCACCACACAATAAGCCAATTATTGACTTCAATCATTTTCCTTGTGCATTGAGCTACTATCCCAGTTGAAGGTGTAATGCAGCTGAAGGCTATGAGCATACCCGGCAGAAAGACTCTAAGCTCAATCATGTGTCTGCATACAGCCACTGAGGTAGTTGTACATGCCAACAGGAACTATGACATCATCATAACGCAACCTGATGCTGACAGACATGCACGCATGTGTGGTATGGCATATCCTGGCACCTCACAGACAGCTGTGACCCTTCCCATGTGTAGCCTGGTGAGAGGGACATCAATGTGTCACATGATGTAATCACCTATGAATAATAAGGTTGAGTTTGTGTTCTGTCTCAGGTGTTTGACCTGTGAGACAGTGGTGCATCCACTATTATGTGTACTGTGTTCTGCAGAGGTGCGAGTACATGTACTGAACTTGCAATTGGGTTTCTGAGGTGTCTGTTCTTAGCATATGTTTCGGGTAAGGAGCCGCACACATGCCGTTGTGTGTTATGTGGGTGGTGTACATGGTAAGGTGCGCATGTTGTCAAACTGCTCATTGTCATATGTACTGACTGGTGTGTGAGGCAGCATGAAATCAAGGTTTGTTATACAGTCACATCTCTCATAGATTTGGTTTCTGTGGCATAGCAGTATAGGGGCAGGGACACTGTTCACATCTCAACAGTGGTCAATGATAATGCCATAAGCAATAAAGGCTTGTATGTAACACCACAGCTGGCCTTCATTAGGCAGTGGCCTGACAGATGCTGAAATGTAACACACTACCACCTTTATGTAGTTCTCCTAAAGTAACAGCAGTTGACAGTGTGCCACAACATGGCTGAGTGAGTACAATGCTTTGCCAAGCATGTGGCCCTTGGATTAACCATAATCCCATGATTAGGCATGGTTGCAATAGTAGACCTACAACTGTGACAATGCATAACTACAGCAAAGTTACGGTCATGCTGCTACACACCCTTGGGATTGACAGCCTGAAGCACACTGTGTGCAGATACTCCTTGCAGTGAAGATGTGGATGTCCATGCATGTACAGAGAACTTGTTCAACTCTGCATTCATTACTCAGGCCTTGCTAGTCTACACTGCCTGCCAAGCAATCAGACAGCACACTGAATGTTGTGTAACATGATGTGGGAACACAGACGTGTTCCAGTTACATAAATGTACAGTATGGGTAACCTATCAGTTCCATGAAAGAACACTTACCCGAAGACCAGATCACAGAGACCACATCGCAGACAGAACAGACCTCCGACAATGGTACATACAAGTAGTGTGGAATGGGATGCATTCCCGTTTTCGCAATGTGGTGTGATCTCGGAGTTGGTATACTTAAGTAAGGGGGTGTGGGGGCTACATACAGATTTCTTTCTTTTTTTTTTTTTAATTTTATTGTGGAAACGGGAATACATTCCGTTCCGCAGAAGTTATACTTAACTTTGTCGGTGATGTGTTGTGTTGGCAATGTGGTCTTGGTGATGTGGTCTTTGGTGAAGTGTTCTGTCGTGGATCGGATATGGATCCACAGTATGACATACATAGGACGTGTGTGGGTACACACACTTTGGCTAAAGGTGGCCACTCCTCAGCAGTGTGCCTCAGATCCATGGCACACAGACATGCACCACGAAGCTGTTGAAAGTCAAGCTGCAAGAATTGCTGTGAAACTGTCACCTAACAGGGATCACTGCCACTGTGGTACTTGCTTGAGCAACCTTCGATGTCTGTGTCACTGGACACTGACTATATTGCGACACTGCTGCTGTGATCCGACTCACCATCTGCTCATTGCCCTACTGAAATCCTAAGAAACCTGGAATACAAGGCATAATACATGCCAAACTGTAATGATTGCTCTGACTGCTGTTCCAGGCATCTACCTGGAAAAGGGTATGTCAAGCCTACACAGCCTTGTATGACGTGCAACTATGTGGATGAACAAACCGGCTGTGGCCTACTCCTCATATGGGGTTTGGTACCGTTTTGCTTTTGGTGAGAAAGTGTAGGAGCATGGCATCCCAGGAGTGAGAGGTTATGGTGAGACTAGCAGTTGTAGTAGGCAGGCACCAGCAACTGAAGGGACTCCCCTCTTGTTAGCATTCTTCACAAGGTAACTGTGTCATTGCAGTACACACTGCTTGGGTGGTGTGCAACTGCAGTACAACTGTGTACACACACACTCCTTACCTTTCCCAGGGTGTACATATGACGTCCCCCCTCTCACTGCTTCTCTATGCTCTGTACAGACACAGACATGTTGGAGGATTACCTTCTTGGAAACCATGACGGAATTAACTTCAATACTTGTTGCACACAGGGCAAGTAGCATGCAGTGACCAGCAGTGTCCCCAGATGTCTCAGTAGTGTTGCATTTAAAGCCATGAAAAGACTTATCATATAAATGATCAGTAGCAATGTAGTACACCTGCAAAAACTGGCCCAAACCCTGTGTGTTTTGTTCAAGGTCAGATCATGCCTACCCCTAAGCATTGTACTTCACTGATTGTTACAGTATGCGATGGATGAGGGGAAAATGACTTACCCCACCTACTATGGCCTGAGAAGGCATTTGACAAGATTAGGCCATCAGGCATTGTAGACCCACTGCAGAGGTTATTTACAAACTTGTATGTCAGACACTGGATAGCCAAGAGTCTGACGCACATTATCTGGGAAGATAGGATTGTGTAGGCCACTGCTAAAATGACGCCAGTCACTAGTGGACTACCCACACACATCACTCCTGGGACTATCCCTACTAGCCATTTCCCTTCTCTGCAGTTACTGCCACTGTCAGTAACCTCAGACTGACCATATTTGCAGATGATTGCAAATAAGTGGTCACTGAATCCTACACAGAACCAACAGTTATCCAGGATGGGCTGACACACATTCAGGTGTTGTCAGAGCCATTGACAAATGCTAGATGCCAAGGAATGTAGAATACTATACTTCTGACAGTCATCCACTTGGAAAAGATTGCATGGTCCGCACACCTCTAACAGTTGATCCATAAGTCAGGGATTTATGGACACAGAGGGATCTAGCCTTTTACTTTCACTGGGTAGGTAAGATATGGGGCTTCACACACTGTTGCATAACCTACAAAGATAAGTGTGGGATATAAATCCCAGAATGTCTCTGTTACACTGTATGCGGCACCTTTGCCACCTTTGGTATGCAAGTACACAGGCATATCTGACATGTGTAACAGCCAGAGAGGTCCTATAGTAACCCAATACACACTGTACATAACATGACCAATGCAGACAGTGTCAAGTCCATAACTGTGTATTCCATCTCCTACATGCTTAGGAGGGGAGGTGTATGGCTGCCATACAGGAAGGTGTCCAATCCCACTGTGTACCACCTGCACATCCAAGAAAGGACTAGCACGAGAAGTACCTGTTCTACACAGCTGCACCTTGACTGTGGTAAGACATGCTGGAGAGAGAGGTATGTAAACCTGACACTACATGTACAACAAGCTCCCCATCCATGTGAAGCACACACCAGCTTTAACTCTCATCATGTGCAAGTTACACAATGGGATGTGGAACAAGGCAATCATAACTGGTTTAGGACAAATGTCTGTATTAGACACAGGAAACTGTAGATGGTTAATCTCCCATTCCACAGCTTTGTAGATATGTGAGCTCCCACAATCCTGCTTACACTTATGAAGGGTAACACACCATGTCAGAGATTATGGATGCAGAAGTAGGCTGCCTGAAGCCATTGTCCCTGTTGGCCTGTGATACACACATGAACCTAAGGAACCATGTACCTAAACTGCTTTTCCTTTGTGAAGACATTTTGCTTCTGTGCTGACATTCCATCCTGTGCTCTAGCGTTTGTGTGTTTACTGTGTAGCTGTGTACCCACAGGTGTGTACCACACAATCCTAAATCTAATCATAAACCATTCTATGAGCTACCGTTTACTGTGTTAAGTATACAGCCATTACATCATCCAAATTAATGTACGCAAAATACTGTGGTTCACTCATTACAACTGGCAGCATACAATATCTGTCAGTGACCAGTACAAGTGGCACATCAAAGGCAACAATGGATTGAACAAATACATAATAGATTAGGTAGTCACCCTGTGCATCAGATACGCACCTTCATTTCGCAGAATTGATGATGGGGATGTGACACAGGTATCATCACTTGCACAGGGTGTTGTGTGCTGGTGCAGGTGGTCTAGGCTGACCCAATAGGTTGGCAAGCTTGTGTGACTGTCAGGAAGGGAAGCAGGCAAGATGGACCATGGAAGGTGAAGTCTCTCTCTGCAGGTGACCTGACCGAGACAGTGGCGCAAAACTGCCTGCGTGACCACAGTTAAGCTCAGTGCTAGCCCTACGTGACTATGTTGTACAGTTTTGAACCATGCACGATAGAGCCAATAAGTTCAGTGTCTACTCCCACGAACATGGGAAGTGGCTCTGCCAGGAATTGTACTGGCACCTCCATGCCCATGGACAGAAGCAGCACTACTACCCGAGGGTGACTGCTGTCTGCTGGGACCACATCTTCCACAGGAACGCTGAGGACCACGAGCCCATGGCCTTCTACATCTTGGGTGTGGACAGCACACTTGTTCTGTGGTGCTGGATGTACTGCCGTTATGGCACCATGATTCAGCCCAGCCATGAGGACTCTCAGCAAATGGTGACCTACATCCACAAGTCAAACATTGAACTCCAACTAGATGTTCCATCACAGACAATGACCATTCCAAGACAGATATTCTGCGATCTCTCTCAGACTCATGTCTTTCACTGCATCAGTAAACCAACCCAAGTTATCAGCAGTGCAGTGGAAGGAGTCTCTGATGTCAGACTGTGCTGCATCCATAACCCTGAACATTCATCTGGAGCTCCTTTTGGAACATGCCTGTGCTTCCTTGACGGCCCTAAACATAGACCAAGTGACACATAACGAGACACCTGCAACAGGTGGTGGAAGGATAGCAGGCCTCTTAGGAGCACCCCTATCAATCCACCTGTGTGGAACCTTGTCATCTCTTTGGCTATGGCAAGTATTAACACTCACTGAAGCCACACGTTCCTGTTCAACATCCCCACCTTCTGACTGTCCAATATCTGTAGCCTCAGGGGACTGGGTATGCATAGGCATACTGAGTGTGTACGATGATGAGGGCAGAAGAGGGATGTCAACCTCTGTGAATGATTCAGCCCCTGCAACCCCCATGTGTGCCTCACTTTAGCCACCACCATCAGAGTCTGAAGAGACACTGACATCAGTTTGTGATGGGGACAGAGACCAACCCCCCCCGGTCACCTGTGATAAAAAGGAAAAAGCTGTACATTAATACATGCACTACTATGCCCTGCAGTACTATCTTGTAATATATGTTGAGCTGTATATAATGCTGTCAGTATTACAGACGTGTTTAACCCCCAACCTCATACACCAAGAGCTGAGGACATTATTTTCTAAGAAACTTCTGCAGTTACTTGCAAAGAATAAGCTCCTTAATCAAGAATTGTATGAGCAACAATGATGGAAACTGTTGAGAGTCAAAGCTCTGCACAGTTGACACACACAGCAATCTGAAATGTCCTGCAAATCTATCAGTGTGGTCACAAAGTACAGTTGTGTATACTTACCGTAAATGTAGATGTTGAGTGCATTCACTGTTGCAGTCATTATATTTGGGTTATCTGCTTGCAGGTAGCCCTCAGTTGGCCTGATTAACAAAGTCTTGGGTCCTGCATCGGTTGCTGTCCCTTCTTCCATGATGTCAGGTCGTCACAGGTATAAAACATGCAGCAGACACCATTACATCGGTTTTTCTTGCCCCAGATGTCAAGTGCCCCCATAATGGGAAGCAATTAAATATAAAACTACAATGGTATATCTCCAACAAAAAAGCAAATACACCAAAAAGGCATTTAAGCATAGTAAAGGAAGTAGAGGTATAGCCAAAAAAAGTTAGGCGGCTGGAGGGAGGGTAACCAGGACTGCAACAGTGAATACAATCGAACATCTACATTTATGGTAGGTGTACACAAAGTACAGTTGTGCACCTACCATAAATGTAGATGTTTGAGTGTACTCACTGTTGCAGTCATTACAATTGGGTTATCCTGCTGCCAGGCTAACCGCAGTCGGCCTGAAATCCAAAGTCTAGGTCCGGCGTCAGTTGCTGTCGCCTCCTCCCTGACATCAGTGCGCCAGGGGGTATAAAAGATGCAGCAGACGCCATTTTCTTCAGTTTTTCTTGCCCAAGATGTCAGGTGCCCCCAAAAGGGTAGGCTAAAAATATGTAAATAAAGCATGCATGCACCAAAGTAAATTACTCCTCCATCTACAAGCAAATACACCACATAGGTTGTATAGAATAGAGAACTACAGGTAAGTTCCAGCAAAGATAAAGGGGATGGTGGGTGGGTAACCTGGACTGCAACAGTGAATACACTCGAACATCTACATTTATGGTAGGTACACAACTGTAGTATGTTCATTGTGTTTCACTGTTGCAGTCAATACAATTGGGTTGAATCCCAAAGCTAAGGTTGGGAGGCTGGAGCTAAATAGGATTAGGAGCGGCTAAGAGGCCCTGCAGAACTACAGTGGCAAAGCCTGCCCTGGATTTAGAGTAGAGTGGTAAGTGATGGTGCTTTGCAAAAGTATACACTGAACTCCAGGTTGCAGCCTCTAAAATGTCTTTGGTTGGTACTCCTCTGAAGAAGGTTGCTGCTCTGGTCGAATGTGGCCTAATGGCCTTAGGCACTAATTTGTCATGTTGTGAATAGCAGAAACGAATGCAGTGGCCTATCCACTTTGAAACTGTCAGCTTTGAGACAGCCTTTCCTTGGGATCCTGCAGCATATGCCACTAGTAATTGCTCAGTCTTTCTGAAAGCTTTGGTTCTGTCCAAGTAGAAGCACAGCTGTCTGTGTATGTCCAAAGAATGCAGAAGTCTCTCACCCTTATTCTGTGGGTTTGGATAAAAGGTAGGCAAGTGAATAGTTTCGTTAAGGGCCACACTGGACACTACCTTAGGCATAAATGTCAGGTTTGTCCTCAGAAAAACCCTATCTGGATGGAAAATGATAAAAGGTTCCACAGCCATGAGTGACTGTAGCTCTGACACTCATCTTGCAAGGTTATTGCTAGGAGCAGAGCTGTTTTCCAAGATAAAAATTTTATATCAGCTGCAGCGGCTGGCTCAAAAGGAGGCAGGGTGAGTTTTTCCAAGACATAATTGAGGTCCCATGCAGGTACTGGTGATCTCCTTGGAGGCCTTAAGTTTTTGGCTCCTCTGAGGTACTGCCTTAGTAAAGGATGAGAAAAAATAGGTGGCTCTGTGTTGTAATGGGCTGAAATGGCAGAGGCATGAATCTCAATTGATGAAAAGGATAGGCCTTTGTCCAGCAACTCAGTTAAGTATTGCAAAATCTGAGGAATATCTGGTACAATCGTGTCAATCCCTTGTGCCTGGTTCCAAGCACAGAATCTCTTCCATTTTTCAGCATAAGATTTTCTGGTACTTGGCCTCCCGGCCTCCAAAATAACATCCATCACTGCTTTAGAAAGAGGGGTGTTTTGAATGACTACATTATCCGCCATGCTGCCAGATTTAAGGTCTTGAGTTGGCTGTGCAGGATCCGATTGTTTTGTTGGATCAGTAAATGAGGAATGTGAGGCAATGTCCAGGCTGGGCCTTGGGACAAGCTCCTCCGGATTGGGTACCAGTGTTGGCGTGGTCAATCAGGGGCAATCAATATAATTCGTGGCTTCTCGTCTGACCTTTAGGAGTACCTTGGGGAGGAGAGGCAGTGGAGGAAAAGCATATACTGTAAGGTTGTTCCAGCTGAATAACAGAGCATCCACTTTCTATGCTTGTTTGTGTTAAGTCCTTGTGCAGAATCTCTGAAGTTGGCAGTTGTGAGGGGAGGCAAACAGATCTATGTCTGGGCATCCCCATTTCCTTGTTATCATGCTGAAGATTTGTGGATCTAGTTTCCACTCGTGAGGGTCCATGAGGTTTCTGCTTAGTCCGTCTGCCAGCGCATTTGTTTTTCCTGGCAGGAATTGTGCTTGCAAGTGTACTTGGTAAGTCAATGCTGTGTTCCACAAAATCATGGCTTGTCTGCAGAGGGGGTAGGAATGTGTGCTCCACTGCTTATGTACCACATGACTGTGGTGTTGTCAGTCTTTATCAGCAGCTATCCTGGATGAAGTAGGTCCTTGAAGGCGGTCAGTGCATTTTGTACAGCTAGCATCTCTTTTTGATTGATGTGTAGATGCCTTTGACTTGGGGGCCATGTGCCCTGAATACATTTTCCTGCCATGTGGGCGCCCCAGACATAATCTGATGCATCTGTTAGGGTTTGCCTGGCTGTGGGTAAAGTGAATGGCTGTCCCTTGTTGTGGTGACAGGCCTGTACCCACCATCGAAACTCCTGTTGCAGGCAGGGAATGAGTGAAATTAATGTTTCCAGGCTGTGGCAATGTTGAGTCCAAACACTTTTTAGATACCATTGTAGTTTCCTCATATGCAGTCTTGCATATGGAATTAGCAGAAAGCAGGAGGCCATGTAGCCCAGAGCCTGCAGAATTTTTCTTGCACATAACTGGGTCTTTGTTGCCATGCTTTCGAAGTGAGAAGTCAGTTGCCTTTGTTTGTCTGGCATGAGATAAGCCATCTGGGCAGTTGTATTTAAGCTTGCACCCAGGAATATTATCTCTTGAGAGGGTACTAGTTTTGATTTCTTTTCGTTTACTGTGTACCCTAGGCAAATTAGTAATATTTTTACACACGCCAGATGCTTTAGTAGAATGTCTTTGGTCGCTGCTTGAATAAGGCAGTCGTCCAAGTAGGGATATATCTGAATTCCTCTGTCTGCAAAATGCAATCACTGGTGCCAGGCATTTTGTCAAGACCCTGGGCGGAGTAGATAAGCCAAAGGGCAGTGCAGAGAATTGGTAATGCATTGAGTCAGCTATGAATCTGAGGTATCTTCTGCAAGACTGTCGGATTGGGACATGCAGGTATGCTTCTGAGGTCCAAAGTTACAAGCCAAGCCTTCTTGCCCAGCATGGGCAGAAGCTGCTGCAGTCTCAACATTTTGAATTTCAGATCGTCCAGAAAAGTACTTAGAATAGACAGGTCCGGAAATGGTCTCCATGCTTTGTCCTTTCTTGGTACTAAGAAAAGTCTTGAGTAAAATCCTTGTCCCTGCTCTTGTTGTAGCACTGGCTGAATAGCCCTCATGTCCATGAGAGATGTAACTTGGTTTTGTGCCTCTGCTCATTGATTGTGTGGCAGGTCTGGCATACCTTTTGCCTTTGGAAGGGTGTGAAAGTGGCACCTGTAGCCCTGAGAGACTATATTTAAGACCCATTTGTCCTGGGTGATCATGTGCCAATTTTGTGAAAAAAGGGCTAGCTTTCCCCCTAAGGGTGCTGCCAAAAGATAAATGATTGGCACTGGTAGAGGGAAGTCATTGGGACTGGTTCCTATATGGCTGTGATGTCTTCTCCACTTTTGGAGGTAGAAGCACCCCATTGTTTGGGCCTTTATGAGCCCTGTGGCTGTTGTCTGCCTGTAGGGCATCTGTATCTGCCTCTTTGTGGCCTGTCTGACATGGGAAAGGACCAATTCTTAGAAGGCCAGTTCCTGCTAAATCTGGGTGGCTGTACCTGTAAGAAATCCTTCACTGTCTGCATAGATTTAGCTTTATCCTCCATTTTCTTCAACACCTCTTCTGCCTTAACACCAAACAAAGTGTCATGCTGTAATAGAGAATCCAATAATTTTGCTTTAACATGACCAGGCAGAGTCTGTTCCTTTAATCAAGCATGCCTTCTAATGATAGAACCTGTTACAGCTGCCCTGCAAGAGGCCTCCAGTGAAGCATAACCACATTGCAAAGTATGTTTTCCCACTTGTTCAGCTGCATGCAATAAATCCTGCAATTCCTTGTTCTCAGAACATTCAGAATTTGTCAAAGTTTTCTGTTTTAACAGAGACATTAAGTATTGCTGATATTTAAGCATATGAAACTGACAATTTAAAGCCCTTACAGCCAAGGTAGCAGAAGTGTAAACCTTTTTCCCCCATCTGTCCAGTGCTCTAGAATCTCTATCAGAGGGGACAGGGTTTTTTGCAGTAGCAGCCTTGACCCCTTTGGGACCCTGAGAAATAGTTTCTGGGTCAGCAGCAGGGTTTTTATATAGAAATTTATGAGAATCTGGAACCCTGTCGTATCTGTCTGGCTTAACAGGTGCAGCAGGTACAGAGTCAGGAGACAGGCCGGACTCTGAAAATACATCTACAATGTCTAGAACAGGTGGAATAGCAAGAGGTCTGTGCTGAGGTAGTAAAAGAAAATCTCTGAGCCTTTTCTTAGAATCTGAATAATCTTGGCTCTCCCAGTGGAAATGCTCCCTCACGATATGCAGGGTTTCCCCAAATGAGTAATCCTCAAGAGGAGAAGCTGAAGGAATAGATTCTTCAGCATCAGAATCCTCATAGGGAGGAATAGAGTATCCCTGTTCTGAAGAGGAGTCAGAGGAAATGGCAACCTGATAAGAGGAATCATATTCAGTGTCTTGCCTAGGCCTCTTATCAGGAGGGGGATGGGAACCCCTGATCAAAGTAATTAGGTCTTCGGCCATTTTGAGCATCTGTTTCTTAGGCATGTAAGTCTGTCCTGGAGCATGCTGTACTTGTTTCCTTGCCTTTAAAACTGTTTTAGTCTTTGTCTTGGATGCTGAAGTTGGCTTGATATAAAGCTGTGTAGGTCTGAAAACACCCTGAGAAGCCGATGCCTGCTCAGTGGCTCCGGACCCATCTGAGGGATTAGTTTCCGAAGGCCCAATACCTTGAGTATCCAGAGGCCTACTCGTCCCCATGTGGGAGTTGGAGGCGGCCTGTGGCTCTGAGGTAGCGGTGTCAGGGGCTGCGAAAGTGCCTCACTGAGAACCGGCGACTGGCCTAGAAGAGGCTTCGTCAGTTTTGGACCTCGGATGCTTGTCCTTTTCTTTTTCCTTGCGCTTTTTATGAACTCCGGTTGTCGGCTGTTCCGACGGCATTATGTAGTTAAACTTTCGGCCAAAGTAATGAAAAGCAAAATCGTACCGACGCTTAATAGTGCGTTGGTTAAATCTAGCACAAAACCGACAACTAGCAATGTCATGGTCACGGCCTAGGCAAAGAATACAGTAAGAATGAAAATCCTTGAGCTATTTGCTTCCCACAAGAAATACAATTAACTTTTTCTGACATTGGTCTGGAGCAAGAAAAAAAGTTTCCCCAACGGGGTACTTAGCTTTATAGAAGACTTTGGATCTGAAATTCAATTTTGAAAATCTCAGGAGTCGGCCGACTGGCACTTGCGAACTGCTTTTGCTTCGGGCACCACGCGGCAAGAAAGACTGAAGAAAATGGCGTCGGCTGTATCTTTTATACCCCTGGTGCACTGACGTCAAGGAAGAGGCGACAGCAACCGACGCTGGACCAGGACTTTGGAATTCAGGCCGAATGCGAGTAGCCTGCCAGCAGGATAACCCAAGTGTAATGACTGCAACAGTGAAACACGATTAACATCATCCTCCACAACATCCAGGTCTGGGGGGGGGGAATCGCCAAGGGCCTGTGCTGTGTAAGATCTAAGAATTCCCACTGTCTCTTTTTAGACTGAGGGCAGTCCTGACTCTCCCATTGGGAATGCTCCCTTAAGGTACAAAGGGTTTCCCCACAGGAAATATCCTCTGGGGGAAGAGGCTGAAGGGATGGAATCCTCTGCATCAGATTCCTCATAAGTAGAAAGGGGTTGCATGCCTTCATATTCAGATGCATCAGTCATCGGACTCTTGCTCAGACAAAACTACAGGGGACAGATCTCTTCCTTTTGGAAGGGGTAGCTTGGCTTCTCCTGATCAGCATAAGGTCTTCTGCCATTTTAAGCATTTGAGACTGAGGCAAGGAAGTAGGTGACAGATTGGGATGGTTTCTTGAGTGTGGCTCGTACCCTGGACCTAAGAAACTTGGTAGTTTTCGAAAGAACGGTAGTCGCGAAAGATGATGTTTTCTGTCGAGAATCGGTATTGCGAAGGACCTCCTCGGAAGCCGGTGCCTACTCAGCAGCTCTGAACGCATCCAAAGTAGAGATGACCGCAGGATCCTTAGTCGAAGAGTTTTGGGGCATACCAGACTCCAAAAGGGTCTCTGTAGCAGCCTGCAAATCCACAGAAGCAGGCATCAGGGGTTGCGAAAGGGCCTCACTGAGGACCGGAGAACTGAAGACTAGCTTAACAGAAGCGTCGTTGGTAGGTTTGGACCTCTGTGGTCAGTCTCAGTCTATTTTTACTTTATTTGGAAGATATGTTGTCGGATGGCTTACCGAAACCATATCGGAATTAGAGGACTGTAAGCGAAAATATCTTGCTAAAATAAGGGCAGACGACGGATAGTTCTGGCATTGAACAAAGCAAAGAAGTGACATCGGTGGACGTTGGGGTCTGGGCCTAAACAAGTGATGCAGTAAGAATGAAAGTCTCGGTGCGGTATTTGCTTTACACAGGCGAGACAATTATTAACTTTTTCTGACATCGGTTAGTGCAAGAAAAACAGATCCCCAGTTGGGTACTTAGCTTTAGAAGACTTCAGCTTCAATTCGGTAGACTAAACTCAGGTAGCGACAGACTGGCACTCGTGCGAACTGCTTCTGCGTCGGGCTCCATAGCAAGAAAGACTGATGTAATGGCGTCGGCTGCCTTACTTTATACTACTGATGACCTGATGTCAGTCCTGAAGCGACAGCAAGTGACGCAGAAATACTAAGCCGCTTGTATTTGGGCCGGCCAAGGGCTACCCTGGCAAGGATAACCCAAACGTGATGACTGCAAAAGTGAAACACGAAGAACATCTTGCAGTCACAATCAGCCTACGCAGTTGACGACTGAGATGACTGACTTCTTGTGTTTGTGCAATGTATATGTGGAGCTCAACCAAGTTGCTGTTACTCACAGATTATTGTGGATATAACTGCAACCTAAGCATGTATGGTGATGCAAGACATTGTAATTTTGCTACCTTGTCCTTTGTTGCATCAGCTCACATCATGTTCTGTGATGTTGTTTGCTATTTTCTCCCTTACCTTATGCATTCTCAAGTGCAGGCAATACAGATGTAGCAAACTCCTGTCACACCAACTGCAAGAAAGGATGACTGATAGAGAACTAAACAGAAAGTAAGACAGGAGATGAGCAATTTTGATTCAGATCATGAAGTTGCATGGTCTATGTAATGTTGTCAGTGAGACAAATAGTGGAGAAGGGTCCACAGATGAGGGAGAGAGGAGTTCAAATTAGCATTTCCAGACTTAGAGGAAGAGTATGAAAAAGCTGATTTGGGCAGTCCTGCAATGTAATGAAGTCCCAGAAACACTGAAAATTAGTGCAGACTATGTATAAGAACATACACATGGGGTGGGAGGTTGGTATAATGGTTAAGGTTTTGCTTTACAAACCCAAGGTGCAAGCTTTGAAACTCACATGGGATAACTGGCTAGGCTTAAAATGGCCCACAAGGACAGGTAGCTTAGTACTAACCTATGACCCTATGAGACCTAATGGCACAAAGACTAACAATATTTGGACTTGCAGAGGAGTTCCCAATGGGGTTGGGTGTGCAACAAGGCTCAGCTCTGAGCTCATTGTTTATACTGGTGACAGACTACATTAGCAAATTGTTATAGAGGAATCGTCAACAAAGCTGATGTACGCAGGCGATGTAGCATTACAAGCACACACTTAACAAGTACAGCAAATAATTGGGGTAGGATTACAAAACTGAAGTCATGTAGAATGACACAGAGTACATACATTTATAGCAGCAAATGGAGAAATCAGAAGAAAATTGAGACTGGAGGGAAGACAGCAGGATAACAGTTTCAGTTATCTTGGAGGGGTGTTTGAGGCGAAGGGAAGTCTGAATGGGGAGATCAAAGCTAGAACCAGAGGGGACTGCAGCCAAATGGCACAGAGTGTGAGGGTGTAGTGTGTGACAGAATAATGTCAAAGAAGCTGAAAAATAAGGTGTCCAAACCCTCATTAGGACCAACACTTACTTATGGTACAGAAACCTGAACAGCAAAGGCTGAGCACGTGAGGAAGGTGAAGTGATGGAGAGAAAGTGATTTAGATGATAGTTGGATGCACATTGTGGGTCACATGAAAAAAATAACATCACTGCAGAAGCCAAACTAGCTTCAATTACAAAAAATGGCAAAACAAACAGATTGCAGTGTTTCATGCACATGTTCAGGAAAACAGAAGTCAATTTGGTGATGAGATTTTGGGAGAAACAGGGAAGAGGAAATGAGGACATCCAGCAAAGATAGGGATGGATTATGTGAGAGAACACCTGCAACACTCAAGCATGACTCTCAAAGAAGGTCGGAGACTGGTACTAAATCAAAGAGGTTGCAATAGCTCACATGACACTGTGACCCCGTGTAGAAAATTGGGGAAAGGGGGGTAATGATGATGTGCATTTTTATGGGTTTGTGTTAAAGACATTTTGAATGTAGGGAGGTACTGTGTCTGAGATCATAAAAAAGGTTAAGGAAATGGAAGTGCTGTTTTTGCTCATACTACATTGGACAGATCACTGCCCTTCCTTGGCACCCCGACAGATATTTGCTTTGTTAGCTTCCAGGAAATGTGTTATCTACTACCCTAAAACCTCACCTTTGCTAAGCTACAAGGTATTTAAGCCCCATACGATTTGCACACATTGAGCTGCATTTTAAGCTACATCACTTTGACCTTGTTATGTAGTGTCTGCACCTATGAATAATAACAGATGTATGTACCGATTCATATGCTCATAGCTACTGGGCCTAGAGATTCTTTACATTTCTCCATTATGACTTAATTTAACAGCACATGATCCTTTTTTCCATACGCCTTTCTTATTACCCTTTGGTTCTACTGCCATGATTCAGTTTTCTTCTAAAAGACTATAAACTCTTGTCAACTTCAATTCCAGTGTGTAGTTTATACATCGTCGGAAGGCAAGCCATTGGTCTATAGAACTTAAGACAGCTTGAATGTTCAACTCAAGTAGGAGTATTTTTTTTTCCTGTTGTTAACCAGGCTGGTGTCTTTTCAGGATGCTCATATAAGTAGTTCTTAATCGTGGCTAAATCTTCATGTAAAGATGTTAATACTTTAGCCAGAAGTTAGGTACTGCATCTGGGCCTGGGGTTTTCCAAAATAGGAGCTTTTCTTAACTTTGTTTCAAACTCTCTATGGCTGTTACTTCATCCCATTTCATATCCTGTACATTTGAACTTCTTATTCTTACTTCTATCTTTCTTGCCGTGCAGTGGAAGCAGTTCGCAAGTGCCAGTCGGCTGACTCCTGATATTTTTCGTGCTTCATTCCGAAGACTTTCTTCTTCTTCTCAAAGCTAAGTACCCCATACGCATCTCAGGTTCAGTGAAGCAGACAATCATGAAATAATTTCAACTTATTTTCTTGAAGTTTTGCAAGTTAACTGTTCCAGCTTCTACTACTAAAACAAACTTGCACAGTTATATAGTTTATATACATTTCTGTTCTTTTCCAGTAGGGTATAATGTGGCCATATCCTTGAAGCTCAGTACTGTACAAACCCTGTTCAACACACTTCTGCACCAGTAGTTTACTATACACAACATATAGTTCTCTTACATTTGTAAGACAAGCATATGAATCATGTGAATATTCACAAATGACATATGATTTACAAAATACCAGATCGCTGGGCTGGCAGTGTCACAATTCTCCCCTCCCCCTGAAAACTCAAGCTAGTTTTTCAAGTGACCCTTGAAAAACGTTGCTTGAGAGAGTTCAGCCTATCTGGGAATACATTACCCCATTCCCTATCTTGAAAGCCCATCTGCGTTGGCATTGCTAACCCCACTGCAGTCCTGCACTGTCATATCATATGCTTGCAACCCTAGGCTCCACCTTAGTAACTTGGCATTTTGCTGGCTGACACGATATGCAGTGATTACATATGGATAAAAAGGAAACTGTCTTGATGAGCTGTGGATATGAATAGAATGAAAAGACATCTGTAGTGTTATTTCTGACTAACCTGCAACATCTGTGGTATGTTTACAGAAACCTATGACCTCTGAGGATGCCCATACGTTGTACGTTCACTGACTAATTTACAGATATTTTAGAGTTGTTAGCGCATGCAGTCTGATAGAAACATGAGGATAGTTCAGTGTTTATTGTACTATGTTGCACGAGTGCATAAGAGTTCATTTTAATATGCTGACTTTTTCTTGCACTGTTTCTATACAACTACAATTATGTGTGCTGCATACCATATTATGAGAGTACCACTATTATGATGCATCTCACTGACTGTGGTTGTATATGACCGGCAGCGGACATTCTTGGAGTACACACGCTCATTCTGTTAAGATGTGCATCTAACTGTGGAGCACCATTACTATGGCGCATTGCTTGCGTGGTTGCCCCCGACTTGTTATGATACCCACTGCCATGGGTATACCACATGACCTATGCAGCTTTTCAATAGATAGCACACGTGACGATGATACTTCTTACAAATTACATATTCAGACATTTTTTCATATGTATTCTAATCTATTCATAACAGAAATACAAATGAAACTGCCTGCTTAGCACAACTTTGCAAAGAAAATCAGAGGTGAGATAGTCAACTGACATATGTTTGTAACTTCATCATTACCACTATGCAACCCTCCAGATAAAGTATTATACTTGCATATCACACTGTCTTCCAGATGTCAACCAGAAGTAGGGAAGACAATTTCATGCACACAGAGAATGAAATTATAATCAAGGTTCCTTCCTAGCATGACTGCAGTCTTCTTGGATGGATGGGCAACACTGTCTGGGGGAATGAAGTGCGGACAGACCTTCCAAACATGAGCAATGCTTTGGCCAGTCAGACTAGATTCATTGAGGCCCGTCAGTGATGTTATTCTGGCGCGATCCTCAGTCCAGCTACATCACTTTGATCAGACTGCTGCTATGAGAGGGCGAGGAATGCCACTGGAGGCGAGTCACACTTGCCTCCCCACATGAGATAATAGTGTTACTAGCCTCAATTCATACCACCAGACATATGTTGTCCTCATGCTTAATGTTGACGGGTGTAGATTCTGATTACATCATAGCTGTGGTCCTGTTCTTACTGACTAGTAGTCCCTCAGGTATTTTGCCACGTTGCAAAACAGCCCTCAGACCACTTTCCCTTCATATTCCAGCATGAAGGGCACTACCAGTGTGTCACCGTAATGAGGGATCTGCTGAGCACACCACCTGAGAACCCTTTCTTTTGATGTACAGTTTTGCATCAGGTACAGCAGGTGTTTTAAGTGTAAAGTGGGTGCGGTGTACTGTACCGTGATGCAGGGGAAATTGGCTGTAGCACAAAATTCAGTCTTTTGAAAATTAAGCAGATATTATATTCAAGTCACATTATTTGAGTTTCCAACAGAGAAGTGGTTTTATTTTTACTTTTAAGTTTCATTCTTGGTTCCCTTAGTCCTGTGACTTTTACTCTCCTTTGAATTCCAAAACAGAAAAACATGGAGTAATCCCTTCTTATTAGGCTTCTATTTTTACAGCTCATCTCAGCTCTCGGAGTTTCACTTTTACTCGGTTTCAGCTATCCATTTTTTTGTGCTCTTCTTCTGGCATAGAAACCATTACTGGATATGCAAATACTTCCCAGGGCAAGGGAAGTGGATGCAATCATTCAACTTGGTGCACATTGCTTACATGAAATGCAAGAGAATTTGAATGGCAGCTGCCTGGGATACTCCTACAGCATCTCCCTTATGCTGCTGAAATGTCCCAGAGGGTATACCTAGACTCAGACAAACTTTTGTTAGCGAGTGTAAAGTAAAAAAAAAAAAAAAAAAAAACCCACGTCAGTGTGTGTGTGTGTGTTTATGTGTGTGTGTGTATATATACAAATATGGAGTGAAAGCAATTGAGCAATGGTTATCAGCAGTTAAGCAGATTGCATATCTCTTGACCTTCTAGCTCAACACAGAAATTGCAAAGTTGCTTGAACAACAGGATCTGTGTTAGCATGCATGTTCTGACCCACAACTGTGTTTCAGGGTGAGTGGGTGGGGTTTAAGATGGATCCAGCAGTGGGATCAACATTTAAGAGGTTTGCATACCTCTCAACCTCTTAGCTAAAGGGATCATTGGGGAAATGTTTCAGTTGATGTTAGTGAAGTGCTTGGGCTGACATGGACAAACTACTAAAGGTGTCTTTCAGGAAAATGTTTCATTTGGCATCAGTTAAAGTGCTTGTGCATACACAGAAAAACTACCAAAGGGATCATTATGTGGGAATGTTCCATTTGGTGTTATAGAAGTGCTTGCATACATGCTTGCATACATGGAGAAAGTACTGGAAGGATCACTAGGGGGAAAAAATTGATTTGGTGTTAGTAAAGTACTTGTGCAGATATGGACAAAATACTGAAAGGGTCATGGGGGAATGGTTTCTTTTTGCGTCAGTAAAAGTGTTTGGAGAGGCATGGACATACTACTGAAATGATCAATGGGAGAAATGTTTTATTTGGTGGTAGTGAATGACTTCAGCAGTAATGGACCAACTACAGAAGGGATCATTTGAGGAAATGTTTCATTCAGTCATCAGTGAAGTTTTTATGCAAACATTTTTGTGGGAAATGTTTAATTTGGTGTCAGTGATATGCTTGTGCAAACACGGACAACTTACTGAAGGGACTGTTTTGGGGAAATGCTCCTTTTGGTGTCAGTGAAGTGCATGGACACATACGGTGAAACTACTGAAGGGATCGCTGGAGGAAATGTTTTCCACTTGATGAGAGTTGACTGCTTATGGAGACATGGACAAACTACTCAAGTGATCATTGGGGGAAATATTTCATCTGGTGTCAGTGAAGTTCTTGTGCAGGGCAAGGACAAACTGCTAAATGGATCACTGGAAGAAATGTTTCATTTGGCAAATTGGCATCAATGAAGTGCTAAAGCCTGCTTTAGTTCACTTACTGAGTATGGTATACCTGTGTCATGGGACTGAAAGCAGTGTTTTACTAGACTTATTCTGGAGGACCACAATCTTCATATTAGCTACATGCTAATTTATATCAAAAAAATCATAGACGTGAAGTAATCAGCATTACTTATGTCCCCAGTTCAGTTCTAAATGGTGTCACGTTATCTCAGTCTGTACAACCTGCCTGTGAATTTTGATACTACATGTCCTCCCACATCCAATGACAACGTGCAGTGAAATTACACTTCTTCACTTGCTCATACTGTATTCTGAGTCCATGTGCCTGACAGTACATGAAACTCTGTTCACGGAAAAGCTCCAAACCTACTATGCCTCTGCAATGAGGCTAAGTGAGTAATTTGCAATGAAGCTAAGTGAGTAATTGAGGAAATTATTGATTTTAGGCAGTGTGGCATGTCTAACCACCTTCTCAGTACATGAAACATTACTGTTGGCTTACACTATATGTATTTTTTTTCACATGCAACATGATTTGGGAGAGCCTTAGGAAAAAGAGAACATTCCCAAATGAAAATAAATAGCTTTGGGTAAATTCTAAGTCGTGGTCATTAAGGTACTGGGGATGTTTTTATCCAAGTCTCACACTGGATTCATTATCCAGTCATCTGTTCCGATTCACAGGCAAGTAGTAGGATAGCAGTTAGGATAGGAGGAGATGAGATAACAATGGTGATGTATAACCAATCTATAAGAAAGTCCCCAGAACATATGGTATTCCTGTAGAAGTTTGGGAGTTAGAGGGAAAAAAACTGAAAGATCTGGAAGGTTTTATTTAACAGTATTTTAAGAGGAGGACAAGTACTAACATCATGGAAGAGAGCAGTGATAACTGTAATACCTAAAGAGGGTAAAGATCCATCAGATCTAGCTTCATACAGGCCCATTTCAATACTAAACCATAGTCTCATACAGGCCCATTTCAATACTAAACCATGACCATAAAGTGTATGTCTATAATGGCTAAAAGAATGGCAAAAAGTGACATTGATAACGATACACATGGACCATTGTGGTTTTGTGGTGGGGAGGGAAACTTTTGACAACATTCACAGAACACTGATGACCCAGAAGGAAGCAGAGTGTTAGAAAATACCACTGTTGTTGGTCTTAATGCAAAGAAAGCATTTGACAGAGTAGGCTGTAACTTTAGGAGCAGAGCAATGGAAGCATTTTCATTCCCTGATAAAATAAGATTAATTAGGATACATGAGGGTACGGAGCTGAAAACTGAAGTGGGCAGGGGTGCTCTCCGACAATCACTGCTTGAGCCTTGGATCCAGGCAGAAGTGTCCTCTCTCTCCCCTTTGCTATTTGCATTTTATTTAGAACCATTGGCAAAGAAAATAAGGGACTCAGAAATTCAAGGATATAATTGGTAAGGTAGTCAAGTAACCGTGAATTTTGATTGGGACAAAATGAAAAGCAGTGATGCGTAACAGAATGGTGATAAAGCTGCAGAGAGTAGCATCAGAAATGAACTGAAGACATGCAATGCAATGTATGAAAGCATCACCCATTGGAATCTCACTGTTTGAAACTGTTGAAAAGCAAGAGGAGCCAGTCAAGAGTATGTACTGAAGAAAACATTACATTTAGCTTTCATTACTTTATTGCAGTGATGTGAAAGAGGTGCATGATGCAGCTGAAAGTGGCAGTTCTGTCATTTTTCTGTATAATCGCAGCCAGTACGGAAATTTGGATCACAGGACTAATAACTTAAGCAATGAAACAACAAGCTGCAGGTATACTTGGAAATGCAGAACTCAGCACAAAAAAATAAAAAGTCAAGGGATAGTAACAGGAAAAAAGTTATATAATACTTCTTTAGAGAACAGTACTATCAGACATTATAAAATGCTTTTATTCGCATTCAGAATGAGAAAAACTGCACAGATTCTTAAAATACATAGAGCAAAAGAAACGGACAACAAACAAATCCAGTAATTAGCAAGATGCAATGCCTGTACTACAAAATGCATTCAATGTGGATTCCAAAGTAGGCACTAAGTACCATGAAATACAAGGAGTAGAGAACTCCATGTTGACTAGCAACATGCTTTCTACAAAAGTAGCAGCCTATATTAGAATCCATGAAGTACTATTGTTTGGCAAAGACAAAAGCCACTGGCTAAGCTAATTAATATCTCAAAAAAGACTGAATAACTGTTTACTAATCCTTTCCACAGAAACTAGAAGTCAGGAGAAGGCAAGTTATTACAAACATTTAGAAGATACCTTTCTTTGAAAATAAAAAGCCACAAGCTAAAATAATGAAAAGCTCAACCTAAAAGGTGTTGTGACCAGAACAGGAAAAAAAGGAGGACTGTGATTAAAAGGCTAAAACTACCTGTAGGTACCCTCTCCCTACCCTACACAGAAAAGTCTCGAGCATGCTCAGAATTACATACTGCTCAAGGTAAACATTGCAGAATGAAAACAAAGAAATGCTGGGATTGTCCCTTTAAAGACAAATGGGTACAGCAGTTTGAATCTCACACCTGCATCTCGACATTCCCTGAATACAGGAATGAATTTACTCCTCTTCTGCCTGGTGTACAATGAGTAGTCAATCTCCACAAACACTCTGCTGTCTCCCACTGTTAGAATTTTGCCCTTCTGCCACAGTTTTGTCAGAATCAATTACTCCTGCTAATAGGACTGCATCTTTACTATTAAAGGTCTAGGCTGCTTTCTTATTGCTAGGTTTGGTGAATACACACAATGCGCCCTTTCAACTAAACTCCTGCTGTGAAATAGCAGTCCAGTTGCTTTATTTGTGCTTTCATAAAATTAATGCAGTCTTTTCCTTCCAGCTTCTCTGGTACAGCTTAAAGTCTCAGGTTTTCCCTATGTGCTCTATTACTGTTCTATTTTTTGTGAAACATCTGTTCCTGAGCAGTCTCATATTCAGCCAGCCTTTTCTTCACTTCGACTTCTGACTTTTGGAGCTTTATTATCTCATCTGAATATCTGTTTATAACTTACCTTTTTTTCCAGCCTTTTCTTGTTTGTGTTGATATATTCCCATCAGCATTTTGTTTATTTTAACCAGGTCTGTATGCAGTTGTCTTGTATCCTCCTGTAGGTTACTGGAAGTCATATGTCTGAAGATTGCATTGCTTTTTGATTAACAGCTACAGAAAGAAAAGTTGTGTAAAATCTTACCACAACCATAGATGTCCTTCTCTTCCATGTTGCAGTATACTGCATATGGGTTTATCCCTCCAGTCTCTAGTACTTACGGCCAGTATCCAAAAGCTTTCAGTCCTCCTGTGGTGCTTCAGACGTGGACGAGAATACGTGGGCCATAAAGATGACGTTGGCACGCACCAGCCCTCAGAACAGTAGCCCCATTCGGAGCCAGTCCTGTAAGGGCAAAGCCATGCCATATCATTACCATCCAGAAAGGGAAGTTATTAGCTAAGAGGGGAAGGAGGGTGGGAAGGAATACTGCAACATGGAAGAGAAGAACATCTATGGTTATGGTAAGATTTTACACAAATTTTCTATGTCCTTCTATTCCCATGTTGCAGTATTCTGCATATGGGTCAGTGCCAAAGCTCACTGAAGTTGGAGTGGTGGTCTAGAGGCAGATTCCAGGAATCCATAGAGGACAGCCCTGGCAAACCCTGCCCTGGACCTGGAGACAAGTTCAAGCTTGTAGTGCTTGGTGAACGTGTGGAATGAGGACCAAGTAGCAGCTTCCAAGATAGAAGAGGTATCCAAACCCCTGAAGAAGGCTCCTGAAGATGCCATTGCTCTTGTGGAATAAGCTTTAACTGTCCCTTGCAGGGTCTTACCATGGAACTGGTAGCAGAAGGTAATGGCTTTTGAAATCAAAGTAGAAATAGTCTGCTTGGTAACAGCCTTCCCCAGAGCTCTGGTGTGAAAGAATACAAAGAGTTGTTCAGTCTGCCTAATAGACTTGGTGTTGTGCAGGTAGAATCTGATCTGCCTGTGAACATCCAGGGAATGCAGCACCCTCTCACTGTCTCCTTGTGGGTTTGGAAAACAAAAACAGGTAGCTGAATGGCCTGATTAAGGGGCAGATTACTACCTTGGGCATGAAGGATGGATTTGTCCTAAGGGTAACCTTAACTTTATGGAAAACTAGAAAGGGTGGGGGTAGCCATAAGAGCTTGGAGCTCGGACACTCTCCTGGCTGAGGTTAGAACCACTAAAGACAGATTTCCAGGTACAGAGCTTTAAAGAGGCTTTGTTAGGTGGCTCAAAGGGAGGTAGTGTAAGCTTCTCTAGCACGTAGTTGAGGTTCCCAAGGAGGAGGAATGGGTTTCCTGGGGGGCCTAAGGTACAGTACCCTCTTTGAGGAAGAGTTTGCAAGTGAGTCTGGATGCTAATGGGGGTCCAAAAGCAGGCAAGCGGAAACAGCAGACAGGTGGGCTTTGATGGATGAGTAAGCCAGTCCAGACTGCAGTAGCTCACACACACAGGACAGCACTAGAGGAGTTTCACTGAGAAGCGGATCCAGCTGTCTTTTATGACACCAAGTAGTGAATCATTTCCACTTGGAGAGAGATGATTTCCTGGCCTCCTACAGGATATTGAGCACATCTTCATTGTAAAGGTGTCTAACTGGGATCAGAATCCTATCAGCCACATAGTAAGGTGCAGCATCTGCCACTACGGATGGATTAGTGACCCCATGTGCTGTGTGGGAGGTCCACTCGGGGGGGGGGGTAACTTGTGGTGATTGCCCTTGGACAAATGTAGGAGTACAGGGAACCAGTGCTGTCTGAGCCAGTAGGGAGTCGCCAACAAGATTTTCAGGTTCTCCTGCTAAATTTTTAGCAGGACCTTCTGAATGAGAGGGAAGGGGGTGATGCATATAGATATTTCCCCTTCCATGAAATTGAGAAGGTATCTGTTGCCAGTGGCTATGGTTCGAGTGCCCTGGTGCAAACGCCAGGAAGTTGCCTGTTGATGGTGGAGGCAAACAGGTCTATTTAAGGTATACCCTACCTGAGGACCAGATCAAGGAAGACATCTCTGTGCAGCATCCATTCATGGTTGTTTGTGCTGGTTCTGCTCAAATAATCTGCCTGTTTGTTGTGGAGAGAGGGAATGTAGATCGCCTGCAGGGAGATTCCCTGTGAGGTAGCCAATTCCCATGCCAAAAAGGCTAACCTGCAGAGCAGGCAGGACTTGGTCCCTCCCTGTTAGTTTATATACCACAATACAGTCGTGTTGTCTGTGTATATCAGAAGAGTCCCCTGAAGAATGAAACGTTGAAATGCCTGGAGGGCTAGAATTGCCCATATCTCTTGGGCATTTATGTGCTCTGATTTTAGGTGATTTGGCCACAGGCCCTGCACCTGTCTGTATCTGAGGGTGGCTCCCCATCCCAAGTCTGAGGCGTTTGTGTGCATGACCTGAGTGGGTTGTGGTGGTTGGAGAGAGAAAGACAGAGCGGGAGGCCTGGGTTGCGCTGTACCTGATCCAACCACTATAGTATTTCCTTCTGGATGACATTAACAAGCAATAATCAAATTAGAAGGACTGAAAAAAGGTTCCCCAATGGGGTACTTATATGAACAACAGGTACGACTTCAGGTAACAGGAAACCTGGCCTACGACTGGCGGCTGAAAAGTTCTGAGGGTTGGTGAGTGCTGACGTCACCTTTATGGTCCATGAAATCTCGACCACGTCTGACGCACTACAGAGAGACTGAAAGCTTTTAGATACTGGCCGTACGTACGCGAGACTTAAGGGATAAACCCATATGCAGAATACTGCAACATGGGAATAGCAGAACATCTTTCCCCAGTCAGTGTTTCTTACTCACTTTTTGTACCTGTTTTTTCCAGGTCTTTGGTATTTCTTTACTCCTGGCAACCAGGCAGTGCACTTACTAGCCAGTTACTGAAATTTACCCATAAACACAAGTCTACTGGCCTTCTCCTCTGAGTTTCTGTTTTCACACTGGGAGACCTAGAAATAAATTGTTACTCAGTGTGCAGCGATCTTGGAGGTCCACCCTTTTTCCCTTACAGATCAAGTTGCATGGGGTCTATATTTGCAGTACAAATCTATGATCAGTACTGACTGCCCTTTATCCAACAGGAACATAGCTGACACCTCTGAGATAAATTTAAGGTCTCCCATCCAGTTGTCCAAGTTATGCTTAAATAGGGTCATTTAGGAGCTCTGTTTTATGTGAAATGGGAGTATGTTCCAGAGAAGTGGCAATCTGAGACATATAGCTGTCTCTTCAGCATGCCCTGTTAATGTCACAAGCTAGGTTAAGATCCCTACAAGTGAATCTTGCCCCATTTGACCTGCAGATGTACAGGATTTTCAATAGGGCAGGGTCCAAGAATGTTCTGTAGGCCAGGCACAAGCAGCCTATAAGACACAGAGTACAGTGACAGGGCCTTCAATTTGTCCAGTAGGTCAAGTGTTGAAGGCCCTGAATTTTCTTTGTGAGAAACCTCTGGGGTCTCTCCAGCTGCTGCAGATGTCTGGTCAAGTACATAACACAAGGGAGTGCTGTACTCTACTAGTGGTCTGATGAGGGATGAGTACAGGGGAGTTGTAATATCCTTAGCTCTGGATGCAATGCCTTTACTTATGAGATGTGCAACACAGAAGGCCTTCCTTGCCACTGCGGACACATGGTGATCAAAGTTAAGGTTGCAACCAGCCTGTGTTTCCAAATCTCTCACCACAGGGTTTGAGCTACCCCTCTACTGTTACTAGAATTTGCTTGGCCTTCCCCTTTGCGGAAAGGGATAATGCATTTTTTCTGCATTTAGTTTAAGCCCGTGACTTTGGCACCAATCATTTTTCTGTGCAAGCCCTTTTTGTAACATGTCATCATTGAAGAACTTAATGGTTACACCCAGTTTGCAGTCATCGGTGAACTTGGTAAGCCACAGACCATCTACTTTCACCTTGACTTCTGAGAAATAGATTCCAGACAGTAGGGGTCCTAGAAAAGATCCTTGGGGTACACTAAAGGTATCTGGCCTGCTGGAAGAGTTGGAATCCCCAACTTTGAATGCTTGCATTCTGTCGGTGAGCCAGTTGGCTACCCATCTAGTGACATACAGGGTAATTCCCAGCTGGATGAGTTTCTCAATGATCCCCGAGTGAGGGATTGTGTCAAAAGCCTTGGCTAAGTCAAGATAGGCTGTATGCACTGTTTTGCCTTCATCCAGGGCTTTGGTGACATTTTCAAAGAAGTCCACCAGTTTTAATAAGCATGATAATGAAGTCAAATTGGCTCAGGTCAAGAGTTTGAAGGTCACCTATGTCTTGAAGATCAATGAAGATTCTCCCCATGGCCTTGCAGATAAGGCTGGTTAGGCTTATGGATCTATAGTTCCCAGGGCCGGTTGATAGACCCCATTTGTGCAAGGGAATTACTGCTGCTCTTTAAACACTCTGCTGGGACAAAGCCAGTACTTAAACTACGGTTGTAGAGAGAGTGCCAAGTGGTTCTGCTACATCCTGTTTTAGATCATTTAGTAGGCAGCCTGGGATGTTATCTGGTCCCATACAAACTGTATTTCTGGCCTTAGAGAGTGTAGTTATGACCTGCTCTTTTGGAGATACTAAGTAGAGGACTGGTGACAGGTAAGCTTTGGGGTATGTCTGGCGGGGACAGGCTGATGAAGTTTGCACCAAATCTGTCTGCTAGCAGATTAGCAATGTCCTCAGGGTCAGTACAAGTCTATATATACACTGCCAGTCTATACATCTGTATAGATGTTTATACAGGGCATTTGTGTACAACTCTGTATAGGAGTCATTGTTGACAGTGGTAGCAGGGGGGTTGTAACTATGCCACCTCTTAGGAGGCTATAGTTTGCTTTGTAGAAAATGTTCATAGTTTTGATCTTTGGAGGGGGGGGGGGTAGGTATAGTTGTTACTTCGAACAAAACTGATTTCTAACCAGACTTTACTAGGGAAGGCAACGTACCGGGGGTAGTGCAGAGACACCCTATGCTGATGAGTACTAAGTATAGGACCATTTGAACCCCTTGTGGGGGTGCAGATTATCTGTTCCAGAGCATCTGTATTAAAGTCCAGGAACCCTGGGACAAGCTTGTTCTCATATGTTTGGATGTATAGTGAGTGACTCAAATAGGTCCATCTAGGCAGAATGGTTCTCGTGGTTCAAGGTGGGACATCTACAGCTAATGATGATACAGAAGGGGGTTTTACCTGCAGTTAGTTGTACTTTGGTGACTCTAGGGAGTCATACTGTTTCACCAGTCTTCAGGTGTATTCATCTTTAATGAAGATTGATACACCTCTGCCTTTGTTTCTTTCATGCTTGTTTTGAGGTCTGAACATGTGGAAGGCATTGTAGCTTTGCATGGCTAGGGTGCTCTCTGCGATCTTGAACCATGCGTCTGTGACTGCACAGACATCGGCATCTTCCAAGGTAAGGAGTGCTTCCATCAAGTGTTGTTTCCGATTTAGACTCCTTGCATTAAAGCACCATAGCCTTCAGTTTGTCTCTAGTGGATTTTTTATGTTGGGAATTATGTTGGCAGAATGAACATACTCAGGACCTACGGCAGACAGTTGTGGAGGGGGAAGACCAGAGGGGGAATGATGTCCCATCTCCAGATATATGGAGAGATCTCTCCACTGCCTCAAAAGCAGAAGCTGATTGAGAGCCCAGGACTGCTCAAACAGGAGACAAAACCAACTGTCTGGAGAACACCAAGAATTCTCCATGACCCTGCCTTCACACAGAAGTCAGAGACGAGCTGTTTAGTGCCGAAGCCATGAAGGGAAGGGACAGCTCAGAAAGTCACAGAGTTGAACCTTTATCTCTAGATCTGGTGTAGAAGCTATGGCTCCGAGATTCCCTCCAGGTCCAACAAGGTCAGGGCCAGACAGCACAGAGAATGCATTAGAGCCTACCAAGGCCAAGCCTCTGGATCCAACCTAGACAAGATCCAGTACTTCCAAAGCAGAGGGATGGATCAGAACAGGCATTACCAAGGGAGTTTGGTCTGGACTGGTCAGAGGTTCAAGGTTCCAGCAAGAGACAGAGCCAGTACTATTACTAACTGAATTAGAGTCCTGAGAACTTTTTTATCATCCTTTCCACATCTGATTTTAACAGGCTCTTGGTAGACCTGAAGGATGAGGAAATAGAGATCTAAAAACTCTACATGGGGTTTACTGCAAAACGGAGTCGGTAGCCTGGAGAAGAGCAGCTGTAGAGAAAACAGAGGCTTGTCTATGGGTAGGTGACTTAGCCATCAAAATTTTCGAAACTAAAGGAGTGAACAAATCCAAGGCCCTAGAAATTTTGGTCAGAGGAGTCAAAGCTGGAGCCAAGAGAGGATAGCATTTAGGGGAACACTTTAACCCCCTTGTTTTTTATTTGGATTTCTCTCTCTCTCTTCGCCCAATTTCTCTGCTGGTTTCTGAGCGGAGGGGAAGCCCCAGACACTGAAAAAGAGTAATTAGGCAACAAATCTTTAAGAGCTTATTTGTTTTTGCACTCATCCAAGCCCCTGTGGTTGGAGCTGGAAAAAATTTCACACTCCACCTCAATGTGTGTGGCCCTAACACATGCATGCACCCAGCGTAGGCATCCAAGTTAGGTATTTTGTGTCCACAAGAACATTTCTTTTTAAGTCAGTAGGCTTGTCAGACATACTAGAAGAAAACAAACTGACCAATCCTGAATAAAAAACTACAGTAGGAAAACTAGTTTAGGAAAGTTTAGGCAAGATTACTAAGCAATAGTAATTAAGACCGTTCCAACAAATGGGATAAGAATTACCAGCAATAGTAAAAAGACTACTAGAAAAACTCGAAGAAAGGGGAAAGGTGTGAGGCCTAACAAAACGGAACAGCAGCCCTACAATATACAAAATTAAAGATATAAAGAGCTTTTTTTTAAACAGGAAAAATAGGGGAAGCACAAAAATGTCAAAAACTCCAACAGAGAGCTGAAACAGTCAAAACTAAATAATTTATCTAACGTGAGCCATGTCAACCACATCTGACTGCAAGAGCGGCAAACAAGATCTAATCTAATTCAGGGCTTGGGAGAAGATTATGGGTAAGGGGTGGAGCTTGAGCTACGGATCAAAAGTCTGAGAAATGGCTGAAGTCAGATGTGAGGTCAGATCCAAAACCCAATGGTTGAGGAACGGACAAAAATACATCAGATCAAAGGCTATAGCTGTAAATTATGTACCCACAAAAGAAGCACTTCAGCAATACCCATACTTATGGAGACATAAGATGAGGTATGGGATATGTGGGGAAGAGACTAAACAAAAAATACAAAAACTAAGAAAGAAGCAGCTCTTGTTTACCGATATGGATAGCAAGATACAAGCAATAAAACATTTTTAGCCCTTTCAGTTTTACACACAGGTCAGGCATATTCTTATCAACCAGATGAAAAGTTGTGGACAGTAATAAAGAATGGAAGGATTATATTTGGGAGGGGAAAGGGACAAGAATCATGGGGGGACAAGTTGAACTTTCCAACAAAACACGGAGGTTTAGGACTACCTGATTTGAACAGATTTAAACACAAGGAGGCTAAGAATTACCTGATTTGAAGGTATACTTTAAAACTGCACAATTAAGGCTCTTGTACAATACCCAATAACAATACAACAAAAAAAAAGAAGGAAACTGAATGAAGCGGACTTGCAATGACATTTAATGCTGAATGCTTTCGTCAGTAATAAACTAAGACTTCCTCAGAACAAATACAACTTCCATCACAGCATTAATACTTTTATAATAAAAACAAGTCATCTGATTTAAGTAAAATTAAATAGAGTAATTAACATCCAATTACCTAAACACCATAAACCACAGGAATACAACGATACAAAAATACAGAAATAAAACTTGCATGCCAAATACACCACACCTTGTTATAATAAAATAAAATAGGCATGCTCTGACAAAAAAAAAACTTCACCTCCCTAACACATGAAGCTGGATGTTATTAAAATTAAAAATAAAGTTTACAACCCCAGAATAATCTTAGTAAACCAGGGCCTCTAAAGGGTACCCAGACAATCAAATGTGGTCTTAAGAATGTAGATGTACTCATTCATAAAAATTCAAACTGTAGGTTACCGGGACAATTGTAAACTAGCCCCTTTGACACTAAGAAAAAAAAAAAAAAAAAAAAAAAAAAAAAAAAAATCGGCTTTCGGTTTGAGAACACTAGTTATGGAAGTGACTTCGTTAAGACCTGGATAATGTGAAGCATTACACTTCAGTTGCCACATTAACTTTTTATACTCTAGAAATAAATCAACCGGTTCACCTCTTGGCACCCCTTCTAATTGATCAATAGCTGTAAATTTAAACATATGGTTAGCAAAGTCACAAATGTGCGTTGCTAACACATTATTCCCATTCAATTTCTGGATGTCACAGATGTTGGCAAGTATGGTTCCTAAATCTATTAATGGTCCTTCCTATATAAAAACATTAAACAAACAAAACGTGGAGAACAGACCATAAAAACGGGTAACTAGTAAATGAAAAAAATGGTCTGAATGCACCGGAAAGCAATGAATAATTTATTCCACAGATAAATATAAGCACTTTCATCCGGCCGTAGTGCTTGAAAAAGCCCAGCACTACGGCTGGGTGAAAGCGCTTGTATTTATCTGTGGAATAAATTATTTATTGCTTTCTGGTGCATCCAGACCATTTTATTCAGTTTCTATATAAAAACGTTCACAGCTTTGGCATATAGCCACAAAAACTAGGACCTTACTGTGGCAATCAAATTTATGCCTTAACTTCACATTTCCAAAACCTTTTATATAACACACAGTCCCCTTCAATAATATACCAACACTGGGGATAGTGACCACATTTTTTCATACCCCCACTTCAACTCATACTCGGGCTTCTCTCAAAATTTTTCAAACAAAAGTCCTTTCTATAGACCACCAACGGTTTAGCCCCTACCCTACTTAAATGATCACTGTCTGCCTCAAAAATACCCCAATTCCTAAAAATTATGTCTCTAATGCCCTGGTAATGTAAATTATAGGATAAAACAAGAGCATTACTATAATGATTGGGGGCAATACTCTCTGAACTTTTTTTATTAGGTTTTTATATGTTTAGGAAGCGTGTTAATGTGAAAAACAGCTTGCATGCTTTCAAAAAAACATTAACTTT
This sequence comes from Protopterus annectens, assembly GCF_019279795.1. NCBI lineage: Eukaryota > Metazoa > Chordata > Ceratodontiformes > Protopteridae > Protopterus > Protopterus annectens. Next base: position 308,452,255 of record NC_056751.1, on the reverse strand, counting down.
AGCCATAATAAAAAGTGCACTGGCCATCTTTAAATAAATAAAACTGAATTAGACACTGTGGTATTAAAGCTTCTCTATCTTACTTCATAATTCATACTTTATCACTGAAATGTTTGCCACTGTACCTTTATTTTTTGCAACTCATAGGTGGGTACTAGGCTAACAACCACTAGGGCCTTTTTAAGCCTAGCCAAGGACCCCAAAATTTCTGACAAGTTCTCTTACCCTTGAAAAATGCTTGGGATATGAAACATTTACATGCAGGGACCTGGGAGATGAACCCTTTACAAGTTGCCCATGTCCATTACAGACATGGCTAACAAACCAGAGATTAATTTTCTGTTCCCCATTCCAATGAACTGGGCTAGGGATGGAACTCTGCTTCACACAGATGGGCAGCCTGTTCCAGGGAATGGGTAGTCTCTGGGTTTTGTACCCGTCTCTCCAGCAGGTCTTACGTCACAGGCAAGATTTATTTCTTTAGAATGGGCAATTCTGGTTCACTTTGTTTTTTGGATATGCAGGAGGTTCACCAGGATGGGGGTCTGACAATGCATTCTATGCCAGGCATAAATCTCCCCTTAACAGCCTGTAGGAAATAGAACACAAGGATAGGGCTTGGAGGCAGTCTGCTTAGCACATTACTATGGCCAGAATTATTTTAGTGAGGAACTTCTGTGGACATTCCAATTGCTGGATGTGCCTGGTTAGGAACACACCAAAGGGACTTTGTACTCAAAGGCCCAATGAATGCTGAATATGGTGGAACAATGACCTCTCGACTTAGATGCCACACCTCCGTTTATAAGTTGCACAACATAAAATTGTTCTTCCTCACTACTGTACACACGATAGTCGATGGCTACTAAGGAGTACAAAGGGTTAGTCCAGACAAAAATCACTTTAGCTAGCAAATCTAGGACATTCTCTCTCTCTCTGATACCCTCCCTGTCAGAGGGATACTACACCTTGCTGAAGTTTCAAGTACCTTATTCAGTTAAATAGGTAGATGGGCAAGTGCTTTTGTTATAAGTCTTGACTAAGCCAAATTGGGTTGGGTCAAGGTCTGGAGGTTTCCTATGTCATTTCTGCTCATTTCCATCATTTCTTTCTTATGGCTTGCATAAGAGACAGACTTGTAAGTTTGTAGTTTCCAGGGTCTATAGATGGCCCACCTTTGTACACAGGGATGACTGCTGCTGTCCGTCTGTGCGGCACACAGTTATTTTGGAGGCTACAGTTAACTAGCGATTTCAGAGGGCATGACAAGTCGTGTTTCATGCTATTCAGAAGGCATCCTGGGATTTTCTCTGCGACCACTGATGCAGTGTTCTTGGCTTTAGAGATAGCATAGAGGACCTTTTCCCTAGTGATAGTAGGGGGTGTTATATTTGATGGGATTTCCCGAGGGGAGGTTGAGGGGGGAAAAGGGGTAAAGTTAGAGCTGAATTTCTCAGACAGTTAAGTTTGCTATATCTTCTGGCTCAGTACAAGTGGTTCCATTAACAATGTACTCTGCATGCAACTGTGTACGGTCTTTGAGGTTGTGGACATAGCAAAACAATGCTTTGTGGTTGTCCTTGTCCTTAGCCTGGGAGGCCAAATTTACTTCAAATTTAGCTCTGGTAGACTATTTGTCCTCGGAGTTGCTTGTTTAGTGTTATGAGTCCTTTTATCTTGCTTGGTGCTGCTACACATAATTTTGCCTTGATTTTCTTCCTTCTGTTATACAGCTTACTGATGATGTGATTCTACCAGTGTGGCTTGTCTTTGAGTTAGTTCTGTACTTACTCCTAGCATGTACAAACTGCCTCTATGCAGCTTAACATGCTTTTATAGGGTTTCTGTCAACAGTTCCTCATAGGCAGCAGTGTTCTCAAGGTTTATGGGGGCTTGAAATGTTGCCAGATTATCACTTAACAATAGGAAGTTAGCCTTAGAGTAGTTCCGGAACATTCCAGGGTTAGCTGGGCATTCTGGGTTTTATTTTTAACAGAGACTGTTTTTGTGGTCTGACCTTACCAGTCAGTACATTAAACTAGGGGGTGTGCAGTGCTCTTCCCATATTAATGAGGACCAGATTCCATATGTTTGCTCTGCTGGTCAGTGTACTGACAATCTTGTCCAGAAAGTATGCATTTACAAAACCCAGTAATCTCTGTCCCTGCACATCTGGTGTCGCACATGATTCCCAGTTAATGGTGAGGTACTTAAAGTTGCCCAGGAATATGGCATTGGATTTGATGGTAAGTGTTTCCAAGAAGTTTAAGTACATGTTACGGGTTTCCTGGATCATACAGGGGGACCTATAGATTGCAAGAAAGTGGTATGCAGTTTTGCCAATGGTGATTTCAATATGGAGACGTTCAAATGTATTTTTTTTTTTTTGTTTGTTTTTAACCAGCCTTGACGGATATTTTTAATGCAAATAGAGACACCTCTACCTTCAGTTCCTGTCGGGTTTATATTGGATGCTCGAACTTTCAAAAATTGGAGCATCATATGGTTGACACCATATGATCAAACTTTTGAAAGTTTGAACGTTTTAACAGAGATCTCCGTGCAGTGCGGAATGGGAAGATTTCCCTTTTCTGCACTGTAGTACGATCTTGGAGTTGGTACATTTAAAGAGCAGGGAGTGTGGGTAGGGGGTGCAGGGAGCTTGCCCCCCCTGCTTAAAAGGTAGGTTACTTGTGTAGTTTATTTTATTTTTGGATGTTTGAACTTTTAAAAGTTTGATCATATGGTGTTGACCATATGACACTCAAACTTTTAAACATTCAAGCATCCAAGATAGACCCGTTCCTGTCTAATAGCTGGTGTGCTCTCCATGGCTTTAAACAATGCCTTCATGACTGCACACACATCAGCATTCTCTAGTGTGTGGAGAGCTCACAGGGAGTAGAGTTTCTTGTTTAGACTCCTAGTGTTAAGCAGTAACAACTTTAGATTTTTTTTGGTTTTAATTTGCTATGTCGGAAGTACTTTTGGTTTGGCATTGCCTAAAAAGGTACCATGGGGGAGAACAATGTCTTTGCCAATATTCAAAAGCCTACAGGGGAGAGGTGCAGACCATCGGGTCAGTTGACAATTTCCTTCCATGCTGACAAATACTGCATCCCCTTAGAATGACATCAGAAAAAGACAATGATTAAAGTCAATCACCTTCTGTTCGTACTGTGTCATCATCCTTGGAAAAGGTAAAATGTTGCTCAATGCTGGGATCATTCTAACCTGAGACACGTACTTCAAGAGCTCCATTATGTCTCTTCTCACATAGTCGGGAGGCACATCTCTGGTCATTTACAACCAAATGGACTATGACTGTCATATTCTACTTCTGGTCCAATAACGTGTGTGTGTGTGTGTGTGTGTGTGTGTATAATTTGGTGGATACTCACCTCTGGTAAACAAATGGCCGTCACTTTCTCCTTACTTGTCCTGGTGACAGGGACATCGATGTGTCACACAACAGTCTCTCCAATGACCAGAATGCTGGATTGCTTGGTGGCTTGCCACAAAGGCTTAGAAGTAGAAGCTCTATGAGTTGTGGTTGTACATGTTGAGGTGGGTGCTTTAAAAGCATCCATTTGGGGTTACTGAGGGCCATGATTTGTACTTGGTCTAAGAGGTTTTTGAGTTTTAGGAAAGTCACATTTAAGTGGCTCAGCATATGTGGTTCTATGAGTCGACTTTGCACTGTGTGTGATTGGTGCAGCGTTTGTACTACTGACAACCTGTGACATTAGGAGTGCTTTTATTTAAGAGCTCTACCTCCAGTGACATTGTACAAATACATCACTCATATACCTTAACAGTTTGAGAATTAGCTGGGCATCAGTAAACATAAGGCAATTTCTACACTGCATCAGGATGCTCATATACACTAAGCTGGTAAAGATTGTGGGAAAGTTCATATCCACGTTAACATGCCCTTTATTATATTCTCACCACAAATGTCTAAAGTAATGTCAGAAATATTTGGCTTACAACTCTGGAAACACTGCTCGTCACTGCAAACTAGTTGCCGTATGTGCAACCAGGTACTGGTAAAATTTCAGGGGTGGTTTTACAGGAAAGATGACAACTCAAGGTGCTTGTGTCTATAGAAGGCTCTGCCAAATACTTGGAGAAACTACTGAAGTAAACCCCAATGATTTATGGCTAAAGCATTTAGGGAGAAATTCTAAAATTAGGTTAAACAGCTGCTAATCAAGCCGTACTTACTGTAAAGAAGTTGCTTTGTCAAGACTGATGATTAGTGGGGGTTCACTTAACTGGCTACCACTACTGGCTGGGATACAATGCCCCTTTGGTTCTTCCCTCACCAGAAATAAAACAGTAGCACTAATACCAAGAACAGAAGCAGGCCACAGGGTCTTCGGTGCTCAAAAGTCTTGTCCAAGACAATGCAGGGGTCTGTAGGCTTGTTAGAGCCTATTCTTGTTAAGATACCCTGAACAGCAACCAGACGTATCAAGATCACCCCACACAGACACTCACAGCCCAGAGACAGTCAGGAATCAATGTCCTCTGACCTATATCTCACCAGAAGCAAAATGTAAGCACAAACTCCGGAATGGCACCTACAAAGCAGTTTTCAGGCTTTCTAGTGAGCAACAGTCTCCAGGAAATAATGTTTCTATGCTCCTTCTCTCACCAGCAGTTAAAGACAATCAATAATCCCAAGATGACTACCGAGAGGAAAATGTGGCCTCTCCAATAATCAATCAGTGGTTTTGTTCCAGATGTTACAGATTTTAAAGGTAAAATGTAAAGAAAGGGTTAATATCCTAAGAGATGCAATGTGCACTAGGCAGGAAGTAACTCGAGCTTTAGCAATCTAAGGGAAGAGCCACTAATTTTATAACAGGAAGGCAGACTGGATGGAGCTGGGCACTTAGTATTCTGGCACTATGAAATACAGTGGGATGGACAATACATTTAAATAGATGAAGGGGGGTAACTTCACAAAATGATAATTTTGTGCTTACAACAGCCAATGAAAAAGGATAAGCCTAAATGCTTACAAAAACACTTGCTGATATATTAAAGGGAATTAATCTAGGTTTTCCCTATTTTTAAATAAAGAGAATATATCTTAATTCTACATACAATATAATCAGTGCATCACTGCACCTAATCCCACCCCAACACAAGATCACAGCATAGTAACATTAAACTTGTTTCTGTCAAGCCTTTCTTGTTATACTGTAAAGTCTATATGTTTTGCACCTAAAAAAGTAGTTGCTAATAACACACTGTCAATGAAAAGTCTCCCCTCACATTTAAAATCCCCCCCCCCCCCCGAGTACACACTACTCAAAACTGCTTTACTATATATATAGTGGTTGAGATCATAAAATGTTTCATACAAATATTAATAAAAACAAAAACTGTTCTACTTAATTTTCTCTTTGTAATGTCCTTCTAAACATTAATGGTAAAGTGGGGTATATGCTCTACAGTCCACCCACAAGTTTATCAAAGTCAACAAAAGTCCCAGTCTTTTTCAATGCACTTTTTCTTGCAAAGCCATACTTCATAAATGTGACTGAAGCTTTACATTCTCCCACTGATTTCAAAGTTGATGGTCTTTCTCCTGTTAATCCCCATCTCCGAACACCAAACTCTGGTTCAAGTCCAAGGTACTACCGATTCTTCTAGTCATCTCCTGTTCTGTTTTCTCTCTCTCCTCAAGCATTTTCCTCTGGAACACTGCAGTAGGTTTTACTGCTATTTGAGTTCTACTGTCAAAAGAATGAGAAGCACACATACCTTTTCGCTGATTACATTTTTTTTTTTTTAATTTCCTCCTTAGTCTGTTCTGCATCCAAAAATGTCTCTGACCCTCCAAGAAAAAATATTCTGAGGACAGCTGAATATAGAAGCTTGAATCTCACACACCTGCCTCTTGACATTTCCTGACTGCATTATAAAAGGGTAACAATAGCGTAAGTAACCCAGGTGAAATTCTACTGACAGAAAGCTTCTTTTTACTAGGACTGACAATGCAGGATTCTCCAAGACATCATGCAACTAGAGCTACCTTGGATAGTATGTATAATAGAGAATAAAAATAATAAGAAAATGGAAGAGAAAACTAATCGTCCAGTTCAGGATGGAAGAGGAGATTAAATGGGAGAGGCAAGTGCAATTTTAAAGTAAGGTGCCGGTCTTGGATTCAGTACAAAAAGGACACTGGATAGAAATACTAAAAAAATAGAGAATCGGAGGAGTTGTGTATATAGTATAAGTTTTTAATATTTAGACTGAAGTACTTTATATAAAAAAAAAAAAAAAAAAAAAAAACTTTCTCAATAGAAACCTGAGGGAAGTAACAAAAAGTGAACTCTGTGTGCACTAGTTTGTTACTGACTAAACTATGTATAATACTTAAGCCTAATAATGCAAACTTTAGAGGAAGATACTGTGTTCAAGCTAACTAGACCATGTTAGAAAATATATTGAGAAAACTACCTTTGGATTGTTAACACCTGTATAAAAGGTAAGTAATGAATAGGTTACCATTATTTTACTGAAAACAATTGCTAGTTGATTAAAACTGCACCATGCACTAAGACTACATAATGTTTGTATAGTTTGGTTAAACTAGATAATAAAAGAAATAATGTTTAAAATGTCATTAACTATTCTCTGAAAGAATAACACATTACAGGCTATAACTGTTCAACACAAGTCTACTGTATAAAAAAAGTTCTTCAGAACTAACTACAGCCATTCCCAATTCTCATTCTGTCAAATGACTCTTCTGCTGCTTTCTGAGGTTCTACTTACACTGTTTGTTGCAACAAATTCTCGGTGTCCATTTCTCAGATCAGGCATATACTTCTGTAACAGGGCCTTCTGTACTTTCCATATAGCTGGTGGCTCTCTCCCAGTCCTTAACGACCACTGTATTAAACAAAATAAAAATAAGAATTATCACTTGATCAGAACTGACCAAAATATTTGAGAAATGTTAAGATACTGTGCTACTCAAAAGCCATTTTGGTTAAACAGCTAACTGGTTATTTTATAAAGACTACTGAAAGCATTTAAGTTGTCTTATGACATCATGAAAAGTAAAAGCTAACAGTTTCAGAATTATTATCTATGCATGTGAATGTTATGGCACTCAGAAACATATCTGCCTGCTGGATCCAGCAATCTAATTCACGATCTGTCAATGGACAGTTACAGCACAATATTTTTCTCACTACAGAATGTTTTCTTTCCCTATAACATGTACTACATTGCTATATATAAAAAATTATCCAGCATTTCCTGTCTGTTCAACTCTGTGGTCTTTCTGCATTACACTTTGGCTTTCCTTGAAAATGTGTGACAATTCCTTTTACAGTTTTAACAGCACCTGGTGTATTACACTGATTACGGGGTCTGAATGGAGTGATGACAAACAAGCAAGCAAAGGACAGCAGCATTGCTGGAAATGAATACATCAACAAGTCTTGTTAAGTACCTTCACAAGATGTTCCCCATCTTTCACAAAATCTCACCAAGACGACACGATATATAAACTGAATTTTATATAGCATACATCATGGGCAGAAGTAAGTTAAAAAATTAGACAGCTGAGTGCACAAGTCCCAGAATAAAAAGTGCCCAATCCTGTAGGTGCTCTGGTGTCAGGACTGGCAAAAATGATGCTGTAGAACCTTCATGACACGGAAACATTCCTACAAGTTAGCTATGCCAGGCTCAGGGGAGGATAGCCTCCTGCTGTAGAAGTAGCAGTCCACGAAAATCACAAACTGACAGGCCAAAACAGCCATAAAGATGATACAGTGGACTACTGAGGATAAGAAAGAAATTATGCATTACTAGTATGCAAGACGTCCAGAATTTCCAGACAGATCAGGCTTGCACGTGCTCAGTATTTATATACTTGTGAAAGCCCCTACAAAGCTTCTTAAAGTTGTACATACACTGATCTACATCCACCCTCTTAAATAGATTGTCTTCAATGAAATGACATTAAAAAACAACATGCAATAATACTGACATTACAAACAATGTTCATGTCCAAGTTGCCATGCATCTGTAACATGGGTCTGGAAATACGACCTGATCTAGTAACATAGTATTCAGAATTGGGTTTAGCTTAGGTGAACAAATCGTATCAGGAACTTAGGGATTCATCTCAGGAACAAGGATATTTACTAGAACATCCTCAGGAACTGGAACACTGGACAATTCAGTCTGAGATGGTGTCTTTCTCACAGGCTCCAAACATCACCAACCCCCACGCAAGTACGGTAAAGGTGCAAGGCCCAAAAAAGCACAATGAAAAAACTCCACAAGCCAGCACACAATATAGCTCTCGTTCAAACTCGAAGTTAACTCAAATATAAACAGATTTTGTCCAGATTTGAAGCACATAAACATCAAGTCCGAACACCAATACGTGAAAAAAGCATACCTTATAGCTTTCATCAGTGCCAACTAAATGTGCTCTCAAAAAACCACATATAAATGAAAACAGTAAATTACCTCCACAATTCTACTGGTTAATTATACATGTTCATTAACCCATGGGGAAAACAAAGCCATTAATTTAATTATCCACATATGTTCCTCATAATTAAGATGATAATGTAGACCTTCCTGCTGCATATATTGTTCCTGAATTCTGTCAATAACAGTAAATGAAAATTTAGCAGTGGTATGTTTTAAACTATGCTTATATAGTGCATTTGTACTTCTGGCACACCCAATATCAGTGCTGAGATATCCTTAGTTTAAACAGATGTGATGTCTGTCCTACATAAAATGCTGGGCATGTACATTTGGCCATATATACCAGCCAACCACTGCTACAATTTCGATGAACCAAAATATCATAAACCTTGAACAATTTGGGGAAAGTGAAGGACTTTTGTTTTGGGACAAACTTACAAAAACTACAGTGTCCACAAGGATAGCATCCCATTAATTTGCTGCCATCCAATCTCATCTGTACACCATTTTGAACAGTTTTGTTCCCTTTCTTGTAATGATTAAACCAACCACTCATTCTTGCCTTTCCTGTATGAAAACCTATACTTGCCTGGTAATAATAATTTTACCCTATCATCCATTTGCAGTATATCCAATGTTGACATATGATATTCTGCAAAAAGCCAGTATTCATTCCAAAATCCATAAACCTAAGAGGTCATTATTGTGTCTGGTCTTTAACTCAATATTTGTATGTTTGATGTCTATGAACCTGTTGTACAGAAGATGCAGCCTGATGAATATTCCTGTTAGACTAACACCTGTTTTGAAACCTGGTTATCATACCTTTAACCTGTATATCAATCAGCCACTGTTGAAAATATTCTCTTAAGTCTCAAAACCTAGGTACTGTGGTACAGAAATGGACAGACATCAAAAGTTACAAATTCCATATAAACTCTTCTTGTGATTCCACAATGTATAATCTCGGTTCTGGGCAAATACTCTTAACCCCAATCTGATCATAACATTTGCATTTTCTCTGTCTCTCCTTCAGTAATGGACTCAGTGGTTTGCTAGACTTTTTGTAAGACTTCTTGGCTTGGTGTTTCTTTAACAGATGTGCTTTCACAAATCTGTTATTTTTAGCACTTGGAACCAATAAACTACTGCGGAATGGTAATGTAGTTCTGGTTTCTCTCGACAAACATCTCTGGACAGGTGAACCAAGATATTTATCATGAGGAACATTTCTGAGATTCAAGAGATTCAGGAAAATATCACTATTACCTCGTTTTGACTTCTCTAGTAACTGTTTTGCACTTTGAACTGCACGTTCTGCCAAACTATTTGACTACTCATGTTACACGTAGTCCTGAATAGCTGCAAAGTCCCACTCTTCGGCGAATCTTTTGATTTGCTGGCTAGTAAACTGTACCACTGTCATAAATAACTTTACGTGGACTACCATGGACTGCAAAATAATGCTTCACCTTAGTAATGACAGTAGGGGATGCTAGGTTAGGAAACAGGTCAATCTCAAACCAGCTGGAATAAGAGTCTACTAACATTAAGTAATGTTGACCATTCCACTCGAAAATATCAGTGGTTACTGTCGACCAAGGTAGTTCAGGAATCTGGTTTAGCTGAAGTGGTTCCTTCTGTTGAAATAGCTTTGTACTATTACATACAGAACAAGATGAAGGTACTCTCTCAATGCCTTGTGACACAGACGGCCAAAACACTAGTCCTCTCACCCTCGTTTTTGTAGGATCGGTTCCTGGGTGGCCAAGATGCCAATTAAATCAAAAGGTGCTTCAACAAAGTATTAGTTTAAGAGTGTGCACACTTATGCACCCAGCTTAATGTACTTTTTTTTTATTTTTTATATTTTTTCCCTTAACAGATTTGTTCATTTTTCAATTGAATTGTACAGGTTATACATCACATTAAAGGTGGGAAAGGTTTTGAAGCGATTTATTGTGGTCTCATTTTTATATCACAAAAACCTGGCATTTTAACAGGGGTGTGTAAACTTTTTATATCCACTGTACATCATTGTGTCAGCTCTCTAAGGAGTGCTGCTAGTTGGCTTAAATCTGGAATGAACTTGCCTAGGCAGTTAACTATGCCAAGGAAGTGTTGAAGGGCTTGAACATTGTCTGCAGCAGGCATCTCAAGAATAGCTGTAAAGGGTCTGGTTGTAAGCCTGAACTGGTAAATAACCAAGATAAGTGACTTCTCGTAGCCTGAACTTGCACTTCTTAGGATTTGGCTTAAGATTCACTAGACAAGCTCTTTATAAAACTTCCTTGAAGTTTCTGTCATGCTCATCTTCACCATTACCCCCTACTAGAATATCATCTACTATAATAGCACAGGTACCCACAATAAATTTGCTCCACTGCACGCTGAAAGACTTCACTGGCAGAATGTATCCCAAATGGCATTCACAAAAATCTGTACCTGCCAAACTGAGCACTGAACGTAGTAAGTAGAAAGGACTTCTTATCGAGCAAAATTTGCAAAAATGAACACACTGCATCTACGACAAAAAACAGTGGCATTTGGCATCAGTGCTGCAACTTCGACTGTATGCATTAGATGATGTCTTTTCAGTGCTTTGCTCAAATCTCGTGAATCAATACATATTCTGATATCATCTGAGCTTTTCTTAAAAGCTACCAACAAGGAAGATACCCATTCAGTTGGGGATGAAGAACCAAATGGACAAACACCACCTTGTTGCACCATTTTATCTAGCTTGGCTTTGTGTTCTACATAGCTACTGGAACTTTTTGAGCTGGTCTGACAACTGGAATGACACCTGTGTCTAACTTCAAGGATAAACAACTGGAAGCTTGCCTAGTTTGTCTTCAAAAAGATCAGCATACGTAGAGAAAATATACTGGGTGAAATTAGAACAGTGGTATTTTAAGCTAACATGATGGACTTCCTTATTAAATGAAAGCTGTCCCATTTTCATACCGTCTCTGAGCCCTAATGACTGTACGTGCCTTTTGACCACATAAAATAAGTCGCAGCTTCTCCCAGCAGAGTAACATGAAAGTACTACTGAGCCTTCCAAATGAATCTCTTCACCACCAAAAGCAACAAGCTTCACACACTTTGCCAAATCAAGTTTCTCAGCAGCACATACTCTAGCAAATATTTCTGCTGACATAACACTGCACTTTGAAGCTGTGTCAGCTTTGAGCTCTATCGGTCTTCCATTCATCCGAACAGTACAAAATACTTCATTCTTTGCCCTTAAATCTACCGCACTGACTGTTTCATGAAGCAGTGACACACCATCAACAAAGAGTACAGTTGCAGCTTTCTAAATTACCTTGTTTTTAGGAAGGTTCCCTTTTAATATAAATGTGTACCTCTTGATATACAAAACCTTTTGACATGATTCCACTTATTACATTTGTGACAGTGCTGACCATAAGCTAAACACTTTTCTCCTTTAGGCTCATGACTTCCTCCACAATTACGGCAGTTGGCTATGAAACTGGGTGAGGCACATGCTTTGAATTTGCTGACTCACCCTTAAGCTTCACTGAGACTTGTACAGTTTCCAGAGCATAGACAGTACAGTTGTGTACACGTACCATAAATGTAGATGTTAAGAGTGTATTCACTGTTGTAGTCATTACATTTGGGTAATCTGCTGGCAGGTTGCCCTCAGTCGGCCTTGATTAACAAAGTCTTGGGTCCTGCTTCGGTTGCTGTCCCTTCTTCCATGTCGTCAGGGGGTATAAAACATGCAGCCGACGCCATTACATCAGTTTTTCTTGCCCCAGATGTCAGGTGTCCCCCTAATGGGGAGCAAATAAAATTAAAAATACAAAATTATACCTCCAACCAAAAGCACACACACCAAAAAGGCTTTTAAGCATAGTAAAGGAAAGTAGAGGTATAGCCAGGGAACAGTAGGGTGCTGGAGGGAGGGCAACCAAGACTGCAACAGTGAATACACTTGAACATCTATATTTATGGTATGTGTACACAACTGTACTATGTTATTCGTGTTTCACTGTTGCAGTCATTACATATGGGTAGATTCCCAAAGCTATGATTGGGAGGAGAAATTTATACAGCATTACGGCCAGCTATAAGGCCCTGCAAGACAGCAGTGGCAAAGCCAGCTCTGGATTTAGAAAAAATTGGTAAATGATGATGCTTGATGAAAGTATGAACAGAACTCCAGGTAGCAGCTTCTAGAATATCCCTGGTTGGAACACCTCTGAGAAAGGCTGCAGAAGTAGGTGCAGCCCTGGTGGAGTGAGATCTGATTCCCTGGGGGATAGGTTTTCCATGGTGCTTATATAGCAGAAATGAATGCAATGGCTTATCCATTTAGAAATGGTTTGTTTTGAAATAGCCTTCCCCTCTGCCCCTGCAGCAAATGCTACCAGCAATTTTTCAGATTTCCTTCGAGATTTAGTCCTGTCCAAGTAGAATCTAAGTTGTCTGTGCACATCCATGGAATGCAGAATCCGTTCCCCTTTGTTCTGTGGATTGGGAAAGAAGGCTGGCAAATTAATGGACTGATTAAGAGCCACACTGGAAACCACCTCAGGTATGAAGGATGGACTGGTCCTGAGAGATACCCTATCCACATGAAAGACACCACTGCCATAAGGTCCTGTAATTCAGATATCCTTCTAGCTGAAGTGATTGCTAAAAGGAAAGCTGTTTTCAAAGAAAGAAATTTTAAGTCTGCAGTAGCAGCTGGCTCGAAAAGGGGTAGAGTGAGTTTCTCCAAAACAAAGTTAAGGCAGGGGTAGGAGCTCTCCTGGGGGGGGTCTCAAGTTTTTTGCCCCTCTGAGATACTGCTTGAGCAGAGGATGAAAGAAGAGGGGTGGTTCTGTGTTATAGTGAGCTGAAATAGCTGAGGCGTGGATTTTAATGGAGGAAAAAGACAAGCCCTTGGGAAGCATCTCAGTTAAGTATTGCAAAATCTGAGGTAAATTGGGCGCTGCTGTGCTCATCCCTAAAGACTGGTTCCAGCCACAGAATGTTTTCCATTTGTCAGCATAAGAATGTTTTCCATTTGTCAGCATAAGATTTTCTAGTACTAGGTCTCCTCGCCTCCAAGATGACATCCATCACAGGTTTGTTGAGGGATGATGAGAGTGAATTTAAGAGATTAGCCAGGCTTGTAAGGCTCAATGTTGGAAGCTGAGGGTGCAGAATTTGGTTCTCCTGCTGAGACAGCAGGGAAGGGGTCTGTGGCAGGTGCCATGGAGATTTGTGACACACTGCGCAGGAAGGGGTACCAGTGTTGGCGCGGCCAGTCTGGAGCAATCAAAATCATCCTTGGTTTGCCCTGTTTGACTTTTAGTAGAACTTTGGAGAGCAGAGGCAGAGGGGGAAAGGCATAGACTGATAGGTTTTTCCAGCTGAATGACAGAACAACCACTTTCCAGGCTTGTTTGTGGGGAGTCCTTGTGCAAAACTTGTCCAACTGGTAGTTCTGGGTGGAGGCAAATAGATCTATGTCTGGGCTCCCCATTCACTTGTCAACATGTTGAAAATCTGTGGTTCCAGTTTCCACTTGTGTGGGTCCATGAGGTTTCTGCTTAGCCCGTCTGCCAGTGTATTAAATTTTCCTGGCAGGAATTGAGCTTGTAGGTGCACTTGGTAGCTCAAGGCTGTGTTCCACAATGCCATGGCTAGTCTGCAGAGGGGGTAGGAATGTGTACCCCCTGCTTATGTACCACATAACCGTGTTGTCCATCTTTACCATTAGTTGTCCTGGAACAATGTAGTCCTTGAAGGCTGTCAGAGCATTCTGTACAGCTAATATCTCTTTTTGATTGATATGTAGGTGCCTTTGATTTGAGTTCCATTTGCCCTGAATGCACTTCCCTGCCAGGTGAGCCCCCCATGCATAGTCTGATGCATCTATAGTTAGGGTTTGGGTGGCAGAGGGTAGTGTGAATGGTAGTCCCTTGTTTTGGTGGCAGGTCTCTGCCCACCACAGAAACTCCAGGCATAAGCAAGGTATGATAGGAATCATTGTTTCCAGGCTGTGACAATGTTGACTCCATAGACATTTTAGATACCACTGTAGTTTCCTCATATACAGTCTTGCATATGGAATTAGAAGAATGCAGGAGGCCATGAACCCCAAAGCTTGCAGTATTTGTCTTGCAGATAGCAGGGTTTTTGTGGCCACTTGTTTGAAGTAGGTTATCAAATGAATTTGCTTCTCTGGCGTGAGGCAAGCCATCTGGGCAGTTGTATTCAAGCTTGCCCCCAAGAATGTAATCTGTTGACAAGGTACCAGTTGTGATTTATTTTTGTTTATGGTGTACCCCAGACAAGTTAGAACCCTTTTTACAAATGTCAAATGATTTAAAAGTATGGCCTGGTTTTCTGCCTGAATTAGACAATCGTCCAGGTATGGATATATTTGAATATTTCTTTGTCTGCAAAATGCAATTACTGGAGCCAAGCACTTTGTGAAGACCCTGGGCACAGTAGATAAGCCAAAGGGCAGTGCAGAGAACTGATAATGCAAGTAGCCTGCTTTGAAGCGTAGGTATCTTCTGCAAGATTCCCCGATTGGGATGTGCAGGTATGCTTCTTTTAATTCTAGAGTTGCCAACCAGGCATCCTTGCTAGCATAGGAAGTCACTGGTGAAGAGTCAGCATCTTGAATTTTGGAATCTCCAGAAAGGTGTTCAGAGTAAACAGGTCCAGGATTGGAAGCCATGATTTGTCTTTTCTGGGTACCAGAAAAAGCCTGGAATACAAACCTTGTCCCTTTTCCTCTTCTGGTACCAGTTGAATAGCCCCCATGTTTAAGAGGGAAAGTACTTGTTTTTGAGCCTCTGCCCACTGTTTTGGGGGTGGTCTGGCCACCTGTTTGGTGTTGGCAACGTGTGGAAATGAAATCTGTATCCCTGGGACACTATATTTAAAACCCATTTGTCCTTGGTTATGAGTTCCCAGTTCATTGCATAAAGAGCAATCTTTCCTCCCAAAGGGGCAGTTAAAAGATAAGTGCTTGGAAATTTTAAAAGGAAGTCATTGAGACTGTTTACCATAGGGGGGTATCTTGTTATTTCCAGATTTGGAAGTGGAAGCCCCCACTGCTTAGATCTGAGAGTCCCCTGGGACTGAAACCTGGGGTTTTTGCTGTGTCTGGGCTTGGCTTGAGAAGATCTGGAAGGGGCTGGAAAGGACCAATTCTTAGTAGGCCAGTGCCTACTAAACTTTGGAGGTTGCACTTGTACGAAATCTTTAACAGTCTGCATAGATTTAGCTTTATCTTCCATCTTTTTTAAAACGTCTTCAGCCTTATTGCCAAACAGGCGGTCCTGATTTAAAAGAGCATCCAACAATTTAGCTTTAACATGATCAGGCAAAGATTGCTCATTAAGCCAAGCATGCATTCTAAGCACAGACCCAGTAACAGCAGCCCTGCAGAAGGCCTCTAAAGAATCAAAACCACATTGCAAAGTATGTTTTCCAACTTGTTTAGCAGAATGCATTAAATCCTGCAAATCTTTACTTTCCACACAAACAGGAATCAACATCATTTTCTGTTTAAGCAGTCCAATAATATACTGTTGATATTTTAACATATGAAATTGGCAGTTTAAAGCTCTGATTGCCAAGACTGCAGAAGTATAAACTTTTTTACCCCATCTATCCAGTGCCCTGGAGTCTCTATCAGAAGGGGTAGGATTTTTAGCAGTAGAAGCCTTAATGCCCTTGGGCCCCTGAGAAATGGTTTCTGGATATGCAACAGGATTTTTGAAAAGGAACTTGTGGGACTCAAGAACCCTGTAGTATCTGTCAGGTTTACTAGGAGCCAGAGGCAGGGAATCAGGGGCCAAACAGTATTCCGAGAACACACAATCAACAATATACAGGAGATATAGCCAAAGGCCTATGCTGAGGTAAAAGAAGGAAATCCCCAAACCTCTTTTTTGAATCAGAAAATTCCTGACTTTCCCAGTGGAAATGCTCCCTTAAAGTATGTAAAGTTTCCCCAAAAGAAAAATCCTCAGGAAGGGAAGCAGAGGGAATAGAATCATCTGCATCAGAATCCTCATAAGTAGGTATAGACAAATCCAGGTCATTAGAAGAGTCAAAAGAAACATAATCCTGATCAGAAGATTCATAATCAAGCTCAGGCCTAGGCCTCTTAGAGGGGGGTGTTGACTACCCCTGATTAGAGTAATTAGATCTTCAGCCATTTTGAAGGCGGTGTCAATTTAATATGCAAGTCTGTAGGCCTGAATACACCCTCAGAAGCCAGTGCCTGCATAGTGGCTCCAGACCCATCCAAGGTAGAGAGATCTGCGGGTTCCATAGATGAAGCATCTCACGGCATACCGGACTCCGAATGGGTCTCAGTAGAGACCTGCAAATCAGTAGTAGCGGGAATCAGGGGCTGCAAAAGCGCCTCACTGAGTACCGGCATACTGGCGACTGGCTTAGGAGAAGCATCGTCGGCAGTTTTGGACCTCGGCGGCCTGTCTCTGTCTTTAACTTTGTGTTTTTTCGGAATCCCGGTAGTCGAATGGCTAACCAACATTTCTGGATAATTAAACCGAGAACCAAAATATTTAGAGGCAAAAATGTACCGACGACGGATAGTGCGCTGATTAAATAAAGCACAAAACAGACAGCAAGGTATGTCGTGGTCAGGGCCTAGGCATGGAAAACAGTACGAATGAAAATCTTTATGAGGTATTTGCTTTCCACAAGTAATGCAATTATTAACTTTTACTGACATCGGTAAGGAGCAAGAAAATGTTTCCCTAACGGGGTACTTAGCTTTAAGTTGAAGACTTCGGTTCTGAAACTCGAAAATGAAAATTTCAGGAGTCGGCCAACCGGCACTTGTGAACTGCTTCTGCTTCGGGCACCACACGGCAAGAAAGACTGATGTAATGGCATCGGCTGCATGTTTTATACCCCTGACTGACGTCATGGAAGAAGGGACAGCAACCGACACAGGACCCAAGACTTTGTTAATCAGGCCGACTGAGGGCAACCTTGCCAGCAGATTACCCAAACCTAATGACTGCAACAGTGAAACACAAAGAACATCTTGCTAGAAAGCTACTACGGGGTTTCCTTGTGAGTGTTACAGTGGTTTACAGTTGCAGCCATGTGCTTGGACCCGTTTCTGTTAACCACGTGCTGTACATTATCAAAGTTACGCAAAGCTTGCGTCTCTCATTTGTAAGCATATAAAGAAGTTATGCCCTCACCATAACGTTCCATCTGAGTAGTTAGACTTCATTTGTCATCAACCTGTGGGTTTCGAATCCGATATGGATGCGAGCCGGCAGCTTTCCAAGCTAAGATCAGAGTTCCAAGCTCCTCCCCCTTAACCATAACTACACTGCAACCTCCTTCCAACCCTCAGATCGAGTTTGCCACCCACAGAGTGACACACATCAACCCAAGAGACATAACCTGACTGATCACACAGACTACGCTCACAAGACCCAGAAAGTCCGAGTCCAAGGCTATCACAAACCACTAAGGTCAGGGGGTAGGAAGGAGGAACGTTTGATGACAAAGTCAAACTACTCAGATGGAACTTTGTGGTGAGTACATAACTTCCTTATCTGAAGTAGTTAACTTAATTTGGTCATCAACCTGTGTGACAGAGTCCCCAGCTACCAAAGACCTTGGGAGGCCCTTAAGGAAGGATATTCCGGAGCACTGCAGAACCAAAAGAAGCCCTTCCTCTTAGATACCCTGTCCAACTTATAATGAGTAATAAAAGTGTGAGAGGAAGCCCAGGTAGCCACTGAACAAATGTCATCCAGAGAAACTGTGGACCAGAAAGCAGCAGAAGTAGTCACAGAAGGAATAGAAGGAGCATGAACCCTGTCTGGTTCTGGTAATACATGATCCTTGTACACTTGCAAAATACAAAGTGAAATCCATCTAGCACGCGTCACCTTTGAAACTGGTATCCCCAAAAAGGGCTTGGCAAAGGAAACAAATAACTGATTTACTGAAGGGCTTAGTCCTATGTAAATAAAAGTGTAACTGTCTGTGGACATCCAGCAAATGAAGCTTGTATTCCCCGTTATTTTGAAGGTTAGGGAAGAGTACTGGGAGATTAATAGACTGATTGATATTTGACTCTGAAGCGACTTTAGGGAGGAAAGAAGGGTTTGTCCTTAGAGACACCCAATCCTTATGAAAAACTAAGTATGGGGATTTCATACACAAGGCTTGAAGTTCAGACACTCTCCTAGCGAGGTGATAGCAACCAGAAAGGCTGTCTTCCACTACAAGAATTTTAAACCAACTGACGCTGCGGGTTCAAACGGAGGCACAAGTAAGGCCTAAAGAACCAAGGTCAAATCCCACGGAGGGAGAAGGATGCTTAATCGGAGGTCTCAGCAAAAAGGTGCCTTTGATGAAGGTCTTACAAATCCTAGAAGCAGCTAGTGAACCTGAATTTTCTCCTACATGAAAATGGGATATAGCCGCCAACTGGACCTTAACAGTGGAAGAGCTGGCCCCCTGTTGGAAAATCTGAGACAGAAATTCTAATACTGCTGGAACTGGGGTGGCAAAACAGATCCAAATCTTTCTGAGAAGCCCAACTGGAGAAACGCTTCCGTTTACTACAGTACACCTTTCGGGTGAAGGACTTGTGGGTCGCCACCAAAATGGACTCAACAGGAGAAGAGAGTCCGGGAGTCCTGACAATTAGTGCAACTGGAGCAACCAAGCAGTAAGCTTTAGGCTGTCCAGATTTGGGGGAGGAATTCCACAGGAATGACAAATGAGACCCGGAATGGGATCTAATATCCAGGGTGAAGCTACTAGATGAGACCGTAGGCAAGGGAACCAAACTTGACAAAGCCAGAATGGGGCTATGAGGATAATCCTGCTCTCCAACCGACGAGCTTTCTGCAAGAATTTTGACATTAGAGATAGCGGGGGATACACATAAAGAAGACCAGGTGGTCAAGCATGGACAAGAGCATTGCTGGGGGCTTCCCCCTGAGGGGAAATCAGAGAGAAACTTACTGTACTTCGCATTGGACAGCGATGTGAAGAGATCGCAGCAAGGCTGACCCCACTTGAGAAAGACCTGTTCTGCTACACAAGGGTTCAGAGACCACTTGTAGGATAAAAGGATAGCCCTGCTCAGTTTGCCCACCAAAATGTTGGACAGACCCGGAATGTGCATTGCTATCAGAAAACGGTTGGTGGAGATCGCTCATTCCCACACACTCATGGTCTCTCGGCAAAGCGGACAGGACTTGGTTCCCCCGTTTGTTGATATACCAGACCACTTACATATTGTCTGAATGAACTGCAATCGTTCCCAGAGGGAGAGAGCCATGAAGGGCCTGCAACGCTAGAAGGACCGCCCTCAACTCTAGAACACTGCTATGCAGAAGGGTCTCGTTCGGGGACCAC
The DNA here is from genome assembly GCF_019279795.1 of Protopterus annectens. Lineage (NCBI taxonomy): Eukaryota > Metazoa > Chordata > Ceratodontiformes > Protopteridae > Protopterus > Protopterus annectens. The sequence continues at coordinate 308,432,365 of NC_056751.1, read as the reverse complement.
ATGCCTTGGACAGTCCTGCCCGAGCAATGGCCACCATGGATTGGGGTGGGGTCGCAAATAAAGGGGCATCCTTCTCAAAGATCCTGGGATTGAAGCCACCAGATGAGGGAAGTTTTGTATACCTTGCGTACAGGAATCGAGTAACAAGGGCTGGTATAACAGTGACCACTGAACTTGTAACGTCCACTGAGACACTCATGTGCAGATGTGTGCAAGAAACCAGATTTATAGCTGCTGCCATGGACCTGCCAAAAACTAAAGAATGAAAATCTGAGTAGTTTACAAGAATTCAAGCAACTTAAAACATTTATTGGAAAATGGTACTAACCAAGAAGTTCAAAGACGGAGAAAAAGGAAGGGAACATTCAAATGTGGACATAGTCAACAATGTGCATACATTAGCAATGCATTAAGTGTATATTTGGAAAGAAGGGGAATCACCCTGGAAGGGAAGGATTTCAATAATTGTGAATCCTCTGGGCTTGTATATTTAGCGAAATGTCAAACCTGTGAAGCATTCTATATAGGGAAGACAGAGCGTAAGCTCAAGAGAAGAGTGTATGAACATATGTATGACCTAAAAACAGAGACTAATGCCTTGTACAAACACAAACAAAGCTGCGAAAATGCATACTATATATTTTTTGTGTTAGAAAGGGTGGAAAAGAGTGGCAGAGGGGATTTATGGGAGGAATGTTTAGAGTACAGAGAATTATGGTGGCAGATCACTTTGGAGGCTAATAAGCCACCGGATCTCAATGACCACATCTCAATAGACCCATTATTAAAATTGAGAGCAGCAAAACTGTGATACACATTTGCACTTTATGTTGAAACTTATGTTTTTATATATGCCTTCCAGTAGTTACAGTTGGTGTTTAATTCTTTTTCAAAAGAAGTATTTTTATTAAAAAGTTTTTTCTGTAATATGTTACAAACAAGTTTAACACCTTTGATAAATGCAGTTATTTTTTCCTTGTTCTTAACATTCTTTTAACTGAGTGATGCTATTCAATTTGCCTCTTGACTGTATAATTCAGTTTTTATAAGTTTTTGTAATTTCATGATTCATCTACTACATGGAGAATCAAGTTCATTTAAAGTAAATATTCAAGCTGGTAATTTTTAGTTTTAATAATGGGTTTCTAATGGAATTTTAACCTTATAATTTATTCTTTGAAGTCAAGTGTTTTAAAGAATTTTTTATTCAACACATTTTTATTCATGGTTTCATTGTAATATTAAATGTGTTTTAATTGTGGTAACAGAGATACAAGAAAAGTTTGTTTTTAAATAAATTTTCTGCGGTGGTGGTGCGGTAGCGTTGTCGCCTCACAGTTAGATGCTGCACGTTCGATTCTCAGTTAGAGCATCTTCTGTGTGTAGACATGCATGAATGGGTGTTCCTTCATTGAAGGTTGTGCGTTAGGCCCGGCAAGCCAGCACGTAAAAATCTACTGCCAATCATTAGCGGACCGGAGTTCCGCTGTGGCGACCCGAAAGACAGTTTAATTCATTAATCTAACTAATGTAATTAAGTAAATTGTATAAAAGTGTCAGTATTTATGTGCTGTATTTCTGTGGAATAAAGTGAGATGAAGTGTATTGCGCCATCCGTGGTGTTTTTTTACAATTTTCTAAGCTTGCCCTGCTCAGGGCTTTATTGTTTTGTCTGAAAAGCTGCTTCGTTTTGTGGATTACAAGTCTGAAGAAGTGCCAATACATGGAGGGTCAGATTCTGAAGTCAGTCTGGAATCAAAAATACCTTGGCCTGGAGAGAATGTATTCTTAACCCTATGAAGTCCAGAATCTGAACAGGCTGAAGAGAGGACTTCACAAGGTTTATTGTGATACCCAGTAAATTTGACAGCTGAAGGAAAGAATTTCAGGCTTGAACAAGTCGATGCCTGGAGGGGGCGGTGAAGAGCCAATCGTCCAGGTACAGAAAGACCTGAATGCCCTGAAGCCTCCGGTGGGCCGCTACAACTGCCATGACCTTGGTAAACACCCTGGGGGCTGTGGTGAGACCGAAGGGAAGGACCCTGAACTAGTAGTAACTGGCTCCATGCCAAAAGCGGAGAAAACTCCTGGATCGCCTGTCCATCATAATGTGGTAGTATGCATCCTTGAGGTCTACAGAGCACATGCAGTCTTCCTCCTGCAAGAATGGCAGGATGGATTGTAAGGTGACCATATGGAACTTATCCTTGGCAACAGACAAGTTCAACGTGGATAGATCGAGAATCAGCCTCAAATCCCCCATCTTTTTTTGGCACCAAAAAGAACCTGGAATAGATGCCTGATCCGGACTGGTCTGGGGGGGGGGGGGACAAGCTGGACTGCTATCTTGTTTAGCAGCTTTTCTATTTCCAAAGCTGCCACCTCCCTTTGAGCGGGTGGAACGTCTGGGAGGTACTTTGGAGGTAAGGGTCTGGTTAGAAAGGGAATGGAATAACCTCTGGATATTATCCGAAGCACCCAGTGGTCTGACGTTTTGGACTCCCATTGAGCTAGGTGCTTCGAAAAATGCCAGACTGCCTCCAGAGTGGAGCAGTCGGGCAACCCCTCAGGGCTGCTGCACGGGTTGATCTGAAAACGGTTCCCGTGACCCGAAATTCTTCAGTCCCCCTCTGCCTCTAGGGGAAAAGGAATCCAGAGTGTCCCTGGAATGCTGAGACTTCCGGAACCACGTCGTCTTTTGCCTTCCCCGATTCCTGGAAAAGGACCTTTGAGGGTTAGAGAAGCAGATCCAGACGGTCAACAGCGCCTTCCCGTCCTTCTCACTCTGAACTAGCGCATCTCGGACAGTCTTCCCAAACAGGGTCAAACTGTCAAAAGGGACATTCGAAGGACACCTTGAAAGGTTCTGAAAAATCACAAAGCCGGAGCCACGCGTTGGGCCTCATGGCAATGCCGGACCCGGCCGCCCTAGCGGCTCCCTCAGTGGCATGACAGAGTAAGCAAATGGACGTGTTCGTCACCGACTTAAGAGTGGCCATACGTGCCAAGAATGAGCATTTATCCGCGGACGAAATGGGCTCAGTCGATCCATCGTCCTAGACTCCTCGCCTGGAGAATGGGCAGAGGAACTCTCCTGTGCAAGTTCCAGTTCCTTTTTAGTGGCCGCCACCACAATGCCATCAACTGGGGAACCCTTACTCCAAGCAGGCTTGTCCGTATGAGGGCTCAAAATCTTGTCTGGCCATTTAGGTATAGGTTCTACAGTGTCTAGCTCCTTCCAAGCTCTGGTGGTAATGAGGTCCACCAGAGGATCAGCCGGGGGGAACACCCAAGAGGTAGATGGGCCTGCGTTGAATGCCTCCAGGAATACAGACTTGTCCGAGGAAGGCTTTTGGGCAGACCAACCTCCCCTCTGATGGTGGATTTCCATTATGTCTCCAAAGGAGACATCTTCGGAAGGTGATCCAGGGCAGCCTTCCTCCAAGTCGGTATCTTCTGTGAGGGACTAGGGGGGAGTCCATGTGCCTCCTCTTGTACTTGCATTTGCGAAGGACCTCCTCGGGGGGCTCTCCGGGGAGGGCTCACAAACAGCTTCATATTCCTTGAGGGGAACTGTCTGGGGCGTATCAGACACAGGCTGCCCCTGGGAGGACTGAATGACAAAACACACTCAGCAGCGAGGGAGCTGGGACGGACTCAGAGGAAAGAGTGAGGGGGTCTCGATCCTCCTGAGAAAACCCTCTACACGTCAAAGGGGAACAGCCTTCTCTGAAACTAGCAGGACAAGTAACCGTGCCCCTCGGATCCGACGAAGGGACCGGAGCCGAATCCGGAACAGACGAACCCAGAGGAATGGTATGTCCAGACTATAAAGGAGATGGTGACACACTCATCCCCCCCAGATCCGACGCCCAAATCATGGCTCCGAAAGCTCGGATCAGACATCGGATCCAACAAACTCGAGGGCATGGCTGGTGTAGAGATTGGAGGAACCATCAGCTCCAACCCCCTGACTCCAGGGCTCCTCAGATCCAGGGACTCAAACCCAGGGATGGATCTGAGAAGGCGCTATCGGGGCAAACATCGGAGCCAAACTCCCTGCTCCGGCAGGAGGGGGAGCCAGCAACACTCCCATCTGCAACAGAGTCTGTAAAAACCTTATCATCCGGTCCATGTCAGCCTCCGCGAGGCTTCTTGTGGATATGGAGGACGCCACCGACACCGGCCAGGAGGGCCGATGCAAGGATGACCTCGAAGCAAGCAGAACCTCCTCCTCCAGCTCCGGAGAAAATCTAGGGGAATGGAGTAGAGGAAAAGACGGCTTAGGAGTATTGTCTGGGGTAGTGACCACTTTAACAGGAGGACCCGAAGGATCCGAAGGGTCCGCCGGTGTCTTACAATCCCTATCTTTGTGTCTCTCTCTCTTTTTCTCTGTCTTTCTCCCTACGCTTCTCCTTACTGGCCTCTTTGTCACCCTGTTTAGAAAAAGGAGTGCGAGTCCCGGACTGGAGAGAAGAACCAGAAGCTGATACGGTCACAGACGTGGAAGAAGCAGCAGATTCTGCTGGGAGAAGCCCAGCCAATATTAACTTTGCCCTGCAGTCCTGCAGGGCCCGTGGATTAAAGACTGCACAAATTTTGCAGCCCGAGGAAAGGTGGGGAACCCCTAAACACATGACACAGAGTGTGGCCATCAGCTGGGGACAACTTATGGCCACACTCAGTGCATTTGGAGAAAGTCGGCTTTTGAGGGTCCAACATCTCAACTCCCACAACAAAAAGACTAACTAAAGCCCTACCTAAACACACACACACAGCAAAGGCGGGAAAGGGAGGCCTACACTAACTACAAAACACAAAGTTTTACTACTATTTTTTTTTTTTTTTTAACAGAAACCCGAGGGGAGGAAAAAAGGGAAGGTAAATACTACCCACGCACACAAAACTGACTTTTGCACAGTTAAAGAGGAAAAATCCCACCCTACCTGCCTGAAGCTCAGAGATCACGTCTTGGTGAAGCCGCGGAAAATGAGATCCGAGGGTTGGAAGGAGGTTGCAGTGTAGTATGGGGTAAGGGGGAGGAACTTGGAGCTCGGATCTTAGCTTGGAAAGCTGCCGGCTCGGATCCATATCGGATCCAAAACCCACAGGTTGATGACCAAATGAAGTTAACTACTTCAGATGTGTGTTTTTCTGTAAGCTCACATCTGAAAAATCTCAATGGCCTTATTCAAAGTTAAATCATTGTCATGATGCAAAATCTCTCACAGCATCATCTTGAATACCACACACAAGTCTTATCAACTCATCCCTAAAACCACCAAATCTGCAAGTCTAAGCCTTGTTTCTCAAATCAGTTATATATGCTGCAAAAGTTTCACCAGGCTTTTAATCCCTTGTGTAAAATAAGTGCCTTTCCATTGTATCATTCATTTCGGGGTTACAAATTTTTCTAACTTTACATTTTAAGCACTCCCCTGATTCAGCTGGTACAACTATATGACTGCTTTCCCCCTCTCCTGAAAAGACAGCAGGTGCACACACAAATAAATTCTCCCTTTCTATGGCTTCTGAACCAACTAAATTAAGCAGAAAAAATGCCTTTGTACAGTCATCTATCAAAAAATGCAGCCTGTATGAAAATACCATACTCTTGCTCAAACACTCTCCAGTTCTCTGCAATATTACGGTCAAACACAAGAGTTGGTTAACAAAATCAGTCTGCCATGCCAACACAATATGTCAAAACACAATGAAAAATACGGCCCTTGTAATTATGTCTGAACATGCACACAGCTAGCACTTGTAATAACATTCACATGCACAACGAACTCCACAAAATACTTTACTTTGTGAAATATGCTCTTTAATGGCTGTATTTTGAAAAATAATTGTACTGCAATATTGCACAAACATGCAAACACTTCATACATTTCTAACAACTTGAATAACTTCGATTAATACGAAAAAGTAGTATTTAGCAAAAAAATGTGGTTGTTTCCCTTACTTTATTAGTTTGATGCGATTCGGACTTTTTCAAACATTTTCCGTAGATATTTCTAATATTTCTGTTAATATATTGCAACACTGAATACTTCTGTTTGTTTAGACTGTTCTGAATGACTCATTTCACATTTTGCAAATAGCTTGAACAAGTTTTAATACCTGAAATTAGTTTCTGACCTATTTTGCGAGTAATACTTGCAGTAGAGATGATTCACTCCTATACACTCCTCCAGTGTTAAACAAGTGCCTCTTGGTCTCCAACTGAAGAATCTGGATTCCTCTCTGGCGACATGTCCTTTTTTAGACATACCACTTCTGGCATCATGTCCTTTCAGACATGCTACTTCTGGTACCATGTCACTTGTCCCACTCAAGTATAAAGGATGAAAAGACAAGGTAGCTCGTTTATATGCTTTATTACATCGAAACTCATCAGGATGGATAGCAGCTTTACAAAATATAAACAAACTGATTAACAGACAAATGCTTACATCTCAACAGCTAACTACAAAATGACAGTGAGGCTCACACGTGCTCAGTATTTATACACTTGTGCAAGCCCCTAAAAAGCTTCTTAAAAGTTCTACACACACTGATCTACAGATGATGTACAAAAAGATTGAGTGATATTAGCGGAAAGAAAAATACTTTCACAAAAAACTGCCAAAAGCTTCAAATGCAAATTTGTACTCATTAATAAAACGGATTTATGAAAAATATAAGAAAAGACCAAGAAACAGTGGGCCATTAGGAAAAAGAAGCAACTGAGGATGCGTGAAAACAAAGAACAAAATCTAGAGATTTTTGAAAGGTATAATAAAGAAATATGGACATCGGAAAGAGAGAGATACGAAATGGTGCAATATTTACACAAAAGGAGAAAGCTAAATCAATCAATACAAAAAAGCAGCCCAAAAGATATTTTAAGAGAAATGCAGGCAAATTTATCCAGATATGGAAATTATCACAATACAAAAAATAAGACCACAAAAGGGAACAGAAAAAAAGATTAGTATAGTAGAAGTTAAAAAAAAATATAAACTGAAATTATGGAATACCTGCTAAGTGAAGGATTTAGTGTAGAAAGTCTAATGTAGGTTATATATCACAGTATAAAGGAATATAGAGTCCCCCAAATTAAGGAGAAACAGGACATCTGAAGAAATATGAACAAGGGAAAGAAAAAGATTTAATATGATGCAATATTTATGCAAAGGAGAAAAACTAATCAATACAATAAGAGCAGCACCGAATATATTTGAAGAGAAATACAAGCAAAGGCATTCAGATATGGAACATTTTACAATACAAAAAATAAGAAAACAAAGAGGAAAATTAGAAGAGAGGATTAGTAATGCAGAAGTTAAAGAAATAGAAACAGATTACGGACTGCGTGCAAAGTGAAGGATTGTGTGTAGAAAATCCAACTCTGATAACACTACAGCAGGATGAGCAATGGATCTTCAAAATAAGCAGAAACCAGTGGAGCAAGAAACATCTGATCAGTTGCCATATGAAAATGCTTTCTAGACTTCCATAAGAAACCACTACAGTAGTTCAGCTGGAGTTGCACACCAAGGCAAGTGTACACTTACCATAAATGTAGATGTTTGAGTGTATTCACTGTTGATGCCATCACATTTGGGTTATCTGCTTGCAGTAGCCCTCAGTCGGACTGATTAAAGTCTTGAGTCCTGCGTCGGCTGCTGTCCGTTCTTCCATGTCAGTAGCTCGTCAAGGGTATAACACATGCAGCCGATGCCATTACATCAATTTTCCTTGCCCCAGATGTCAGGTGCCTCCCTAATGGGAAGCAATTAAATCTATAAATACACAAGGTTATACCTCCAACAAAAAAGCAAATACACCAGCATAGTAAAGGAGAGTAGAGGTATCACCAAAAGAAGTAAGGGGGCTGGAGGGAGGGTAACCAGGACTGCAACAGTGAATACACTCAAACATCTACATTGATGGTAAGTGTATACAACTGTACTACGTTCTTCATGTTTCACTGTTGCAGTCATCACATTAGGGTAGATTCCTAAAGCTAAGGATGGAAGGAGGAAATCAGACAGCATTAGGGCCAGCTATAAGGCCCTGCAACACTGCAGTGGCAAAGCCAGCTCTGGAGTTAGAAAAAATTGGCAGAAGGTAATGCTTGGTGAAAGTATGTACAAAACTCCAGGTAGCAGCTTCTAGGATGACCCCGGTAGGGACGCCTCTGACAAAGGCTGTAGAGGTACATGCAGCCCTGGTTGAGTGGGGTCTGATCCCCTGTGGGATAGGTTTTCCACGGGAATGTCGAATTTCTTCAATACCTGCAATTTCCGGATGTCTCCTAACACTTATGCAGGGGTACAAGTGAACAAATGTGAATAAACCATAGTAAGGAATATTTTAGAAAACTAAAATTAATATTGAAAACAGCACTGGCGTCTAGGAAAAGTCCAGGCTATACACTAATTTGCTGCTCTTGTCCTTAGTTTTAGAGTGACTGATTACATGTATAGGACTGCATACATTATCTGCTGACCTCACAAGACCCAAACATAGTGCAAGTATTAAAACATGAGGAGAACAAGTCTAAAATGACTTCCTTGCTTAGTTTAGCAGAAGTGTATCATTAAGCAGGAATGGAAATCAAACGAGAAGCAGACAAAAATCAGGCAGCAACTGTGTGTGCCAAAAATCAAAAGAAAGAATACTAGGTTCAGGATCAGATGAGAAGGCAAAAAAAATGTGGAAAATACATAAATATAGCTGAAAGAAAAGAAAATTCTTGGAACAACCTCATGTTGAACAGGATTGAATGCAGGAATGGTTTAAGGAGAGGTGAATTTAAACCAAAAGACGAAAGGTCAATATCGGCGGCTCAAGATAGTGGACTACGTACACAATGGTTTTTAAAGTCCATTGAACATGTGGGAGGAAACAGACAAATGTAGGTTTTGTAAAACAGAACTGGGAGCAGTTGTACATCTTGCTGCCAGTTGTGATGTACTAATGACAGGACTGGATACTGAAAGGCAAAACAATGTGGCAAGACCGTTGAATTAGGGATTGTGTACACAAAAGTGAAGTAGCTGAAAAACACGTGAAGCATGAGCCACAAAGTATGGTAGAAAATGAAGTTTATATAACATGGGATCATCCATTATCAACAGTTCAAAAAGTAGATGTGAGAAAACCAGATACAGTAGTCCATGAAAAGACAAAAGAAGCATTGAACAATGAAATTGCTACACACAGTGACTAAAGTGTCTTAAGCAGACAGAGACAAAATCAAAATACCAAGATTTGTGAGCAGAAACGAGGGCAATGTGGAAGAAGGATACCCAGACAATTCCAACAGTAGTAGGAGCAACAGGGTCTTAAAAAGGAATTTACAATTGTACTTGGATACCTTACCATCTGACTTCCAGAAGGAGCCAATACTGGACACTTTGCAGGTGCTGTGCACAGCACTTCTGGCTAACAAAGATTGAAACAATGCAAGTTTCATGAATTTTAATCCTACTTTGACTTAGGAATGGGGTCCATTTCGTCATGGTATTAGAAACCCAAAAGATTTGGAGAAATTAAAAAATGATGGAAACAAGCAGCATCTCTCAGCTGCTACACATTAAAAGTGAGTAAGTAGAACAGATATGAATGACAGGAAATGTGACATCTACAGCAAAAACAATGCACAAGAAAGGAACGGGGATTGAAATTTAGATTAGCCTAGTTACAGCTTCTGCAAGGCTAAAACAAGAGAGATTTACTATCTGTTAAGGCACTTGCAACTAACAAAAATCAGTGGAAGACTCAAATCAATGCCTCCAAAAGCAAAGAAAGGAATCTGTGAAAACTGAAAGGAGGATCACTGCATAATGTTATATCAAATCATTAATTTCTTGATTACCCACTTATCTTTTTACAGGACTGCAAATACACACAAGCCTATCCTGGCAACTAGTAGGCACAAAGCATGAATCAATAACATCTAAATGGGAAAGCCCCATGACGCCAAACACATGCATTGAAACTAAATTGGAAACATAAACAAGTACTTCTGTAAGGGGTAATGAACCCCCCCCCCCCCAACACCACATGCCCTGTACTAAAAACTCCATGGTCACACAACCACTGAGAAAGGCGAAAAGCAAAATAAAAGTCATTTCCACTTGCAAACTGCAACATTCAGCTGCAGAAATCAGTATCAGGATACTGCGCATGTACATAAGAACTAACAGACAACAGAAAAGCTCGCGCCCTCAAACTCAAAGGACTGCACTAGGAAGTGGAAATAAACTATCCAAAAATCAAAGTCTTTTAACAGTTCTACTCACTGATGCTGTTCGATGTACAGGGCCGTATAACACAATGAGCAAATGCCCCATGTTCCTGAAAGAAATCAACTCAAGGTAGTGCCATTCTAATATAATAAAGGAAGGAAAATTAAAAAAAAAATAGAAATTTAACACCGTCTTATTAGGGGAACGAAAAACACACAAGAAAAAGAATATTTGTCTTAAAAAAATGAATAAAAACAAAAAGAAAGAGTACTTGGCTACAGACTAAGAGGTGACCTGTTGTCTGGCATCAAGGCATCCTCCAACCCAAATCTAATGGATTTAATGCACATCACCAAGTCCAATGGCATCATAAATACTCAATATAGGGATCTAAATCTCTTCTGCAACACTAGCAGAATGGTTTAGAAGGACAGGTATAACTCAGAGACTTCCTTCTTAGACCTATGGATGGGAAACAGAAAACTTACCCCAGGACTGCCCCCTGTACTACTAGTGAACAGCATCAGTCCTAAATGCTTTATTCTATGCATATGTCCTCTCAAATTAACTTTGGTATGATCATAGTTATTCTTATTAGGAATAATACAATGATAAACCATGAGATGGTTAGGGCCCATCTATAACTAATTAGCATATGTTTATTCGACCACAAAAAGGGAAACTGGCTAGCCTTAAAATATCTCATATGGACAGCTAGCCTCACCTATGAAGTACCGAACAAACTACTAAGTAATATTATTCACTCAGAAAGAGTATTTATGCACACATTAAGATATAGCAAACAAGATTTCCTCTTTTCTCGCCCCTTTCTCTACTCAAAGATGTCCTTTAACCTAGGCACTGGAATACTGTGCCAACTTCACTTATATGGGGATTTAGGTTTGGCATAATGGTTAAGGTGCTTGCCTTACAAGCACAAGGTACAGGGTATGATTCTCAAATAGGATAACTGGCTAGGCTTAAAATGGCTCACAAGGGCAGCTAGCGTAATAGTAATCTATCTACTAAATGTGTACACTGTGCTAATGCATATCCATTTATGTGCAGGTAAAAGCCTATAGCACAATAATATGCTATAACACTAAATCAGGAAGACTGAAAAGAAAAAAAGGAAACAAATTTACATCTTACCATTTCTTCCTTATTTTAGCCAAAACTCAGATAAAACTTAACTCCAGACAAATGACAAAAACATGAACAATATGCATTAAAAGAAAATTAGCCAGGTTCATTTCTTACAAAGCAGTGCTTTCTCAATAACTTTAAAGGTAACAAAAAATCTCTCGCGCAGTAAGGCATCATAATTCATATGCAACTTATGACTGAAAAAAATTCCACAAACCTCAGTTCACACACACGGTTTCTATATGATTAAACACCCTACTCAGCCAAACTAAAAGTGTTGCGACACACATACTAACACCTTCATATATGAACAATAGTCATGCTTCAAAGTGCACACATCTCAAACAGGCAATTACAATTAAGCAGAAAGTAATATATGTGACAGCTTTATTAGTTAAAATTATCTGCACCTTTAGCCCGACTGATACACAGGGAAAAAAACCCAATTTATTCTACTGAGTACTCAAATGAATGTACACTCTATTATCACACTTAGCTTGTCAGGCAGCAAGGTGGCAAAGTGTTGAAGTCTCAGAGACATATGCTGGACCAAAAAGGTCACATCAGCCTTAGGATGCCTGTGCTTGTAGAAGGTATTCTCCTCCTCAAAGGCAGCAAAAACACAGCCCAATGACTTCCAAGCTACAAAAATGTTATCCTTTATGACTGGTTCCACATGGGAAGAAAGGGAAAGATTAGTTGTGTAAGAACTTACAATAACGACAGATGTCCTTTTCTCTGTTGCAGTATTTCTGGCACAAGGGAGTTGCCTGCCAAGGTGACAACCTGACGTCAGCCAGTATATCAAAGTCTTCTACCTAGCGTGTGCAGTACATTTGATGTAGACCACTATCAGATGGTGGCCATAAAAGAGACGTACCCATGCACCACCCTCAGAACTGAGGTCCCAGGCAGTCTCTCTAAGGGAATGAGAATCAATGTATCCAAAAAAGCCAGGAAGTGGAGGGAGGGATGGAATACTGCAACGTGGAAGAGCAGGACATCTATCGTTATGGAAAGTTCTTACACAACTAATGTCCTTCTATTCATCTGTTGTCATATTCCTGACATAAGGGAGAGTACAAAAGCGCACGCAGAAAAAGAGGACCTGGCAGAGGAATTTTCTAAGAAGCCATGGAGAAAGGCTCTGGGCAAATCCCAACCTGGATCTGGAAATGAAATCCAGCTTACAATGTTTGGTGAAGGTGTGGAGAGATTTCCAAGTCACTGCTTCTAAGACAGAGTTTGTGTCCAACCCTTTGAGGAAAGCCCCCCCGCCCCCCCAAGAAGACACTGCCCTTGTAGAGCGAGCTTTGACTGAGCCTGGAAGAATTTTACTATGGTGAGAATAGCAAAAGGCAATGGACGTGGATATCCAAAAGGAGATGGTCCTGTTTGAACGCAGGCAATCCCAGAGCCCTGGGGTGGAAGAACACAAACAGTTGGTCCAATTTCCTAAATGATTTAGTCTTGTGCAAGTAAAACCTATGCTGTGTACATCAAAGGTATGAAGGATCCTCTCAATACTGTTCTGGGGAGAGGGGAAAAAGGTGGGGAGATGAATAGCCTGCTTTAAGGATAATTCAGTAACTACCTTTGGCATGAAAGAGGGATTGGTTTGAAGGGAAACCGTGCATTTTTGGAAGGACAGGAAAGGAGATGCCATAAGGGCTTGTAATTCTAAAACCCACCTGGTAGAGATGATAGCCACCAGGAGGACAGTTTTCCAAGTACAGTGTTTGAGAGAGCTAGAAGAAGCTGGTTCAAAAGGGGCTTCAGTCAAGTTTCTCCGGTACAAAGCTGAGGTATCAGGGTGGAGCTACAGGTCTCCTGGAAGGGGGGGGGGTCTAATGTGAAGGACGCCTTTAAGGAATTGTTTTGCTTCAAATCTGGTAGCTACGGGTGAAGAACATGGCAGACCGGCAGAGATAGCGGACAGATATGCTTTTAAGGAGGAGAAAGCTAATTCAGCATTAAGCAATTCAAACAGATACTACAGAACCATAGGGGAGGTCCACTGTAAGCGGGTCCTGTTTTTTTGAGAGACACCAAAGCGAGAATCTCTTCCATTTGGAGAGGCAAGATATCATGGTATTAGGTTTTCTGGCCTCCTGCAGAACTTGAAACACGTCTTCAGAATAAAGGTGTCCAAAAGAAAATCGAGGCTTTATCACTCGTAGGGTCATTAGGAGGGTGGATGGATAACTGAGCCCTTTTTCTGTGTTAGTGGATCCACTCTGTGGGGCAACTTGTGGTGACTGCCCTTGGCTAGATGAAGAAGAAGGGGGTAGCAATGCTGTCTTGGCCAATAGGGAGTCAACCAGCAAGACTTTTGGTTTGTCCTGCTGAATTTTCAACAGGACTTTCGGAATAAGTGGAAGGGGGGTGCATATAGGAATTTCCCCTTCCAGGAGACAATAGGGCGCCCACTCTCCATGCCTGAGAATAGGGTTCTCTGACACAAAAGTTTGGAAGTTGCTTGTTCAGGGGGGAGGCAAACAAGTCTATCTGTGGAATACCCCACTGGTAGACAATGTCCAGGAACACATTCCTGTGAAGCATTCATTTGTGAGCCTGTGTTCTAGATCCACTTAAAGTGGATACCACAGCATTCTGACTGGAAGGTATGTAGACTGCCTGGAGGGAGATATCTAGTAGGTGTGCTAGATCCCACACTTGCATGGCTAGTCTGCAAAGGAGGTATGACCTTGTCCCCCAGTTTGTTGACATACCATAAGACTGTCAGTGTGTGCATATATAACCTCCCTGGTCTGACCAGGGATTGGAGATTTTGAAGGACCAGGATTAGTGCTTTCATTTCCTTGACATTTATGTTATCCCTTCTCTGGGAGGATGTCCACTATCCTTGTAATGTGTGGTGATCCAGGGCTGCTCCACAACCTGTGTCCAATGCATCTGTGTACAGCATCTGAGTTGGTGGCAGTGAGGGAATGAGGCGGCCTGGGTTTAGACACAGATGTGTGATCCACCACTGGAGCTCCTTCTTGAGACAAGGTAGAAGAGGGATTTCGTGTTCTAGAGGATGGGCATGTTGAGACCACACTGACTTTAGGAACCATTTGAATTTCCTCATGTGTAACCTTGCTAGAGGAAACATACGGGTGGTGGATGCCATCAACCCCAAAATTCTCAGGAACTGTCTTGCAGACAGCAGATCAAGGGGGATAAAATCTCTGCAAAGAGCAGAGCAACCTTCTGTGCCTTGGTAGGTGGAAGAAACACCACCATACTCTTGGTTTGAAATCTGCACCCCAGAAAGACATGGTCCTGGGATGGGACCAGGGATGACTTTATGAAATTTATGGTGAATCCCAACCTTTGTAGAATGGCAACTGTTAATTGGAGATTTTTGTTCAATTCAGTTTGCGAATTGTCTTGAGTCAAAAGGTCATCTAGGTAGGGGAAGATAACGATACCTTGGAGTCTGCAAAAGGCGACCACGGGTGCTAGGCATTTTGTGATAACTCTCAGGGCAGTGGAGAGTCCAAAAGGCAAAGCCGAAAACTGATAGTGTGAGGATCCCACATAGAAGTGTAGGAATCTCCTGTATCTGGGGTGAATGGGTACATGGAGGTAAGCTTCCTTGACATCTAAAGAGGCTACGAATGCTTGAGGGAGGATAAGAAGGAATACGGTTTGCAGGGTAAGCATTTTGAATGCGGAAACTATGAAAATGTCATTGAGATATGAGGGGGTCTAAGATGGGTCTCCAAGGACCTTCCTTCCTGGGAACTAGGAGCAGGCGAGAGTAGAAGCCTCTTCCCTCTTGTCCTGGTGGCACAGGTTCGATAGTACCCTGTTCGAGCAGGCTTTGCAGGACTGGAGGAAAAAGAGGCTCTTGTTCTTTTGAAGGTTGGGGTATACCCATGAAGGGAGGCACCTTGTGCCAGACCATGAAGTACACCCTCTTGATGATGCTTAACACCCAAGAGTCTTGACTGAGGAGTTCCCAGGATGGAAAGGATAGGGTTAGGAGCTGGGAGAGGGGATGGGAGGGGTGCCATGACTGCTTCAGGAGTCATGTTGAAGAGGCCATCCAATCAGGAAATGGGCTACTTAGCAAGCTGAGAAGATGATGTACTAGGAAAACAGAAGAGTTTTCTTAGGACTTTCTTGGAGTTTTGATTGTGGGGTTCTTGCCTGTGTATATAGACTTGTTCTGCAGGGTAATTCCTGTGAAATTTAGGCCCAGGGGATGTCTGAATGTGCTTAAGGTGTTTAAGTTACTTTTTTTTTTTTTTTGCAAAGATGTGAATAGCTCTGCAGTGGGATTACCAAAAATAGCAGTTTTATCCAAGAAGACATCCATTAGTTTTGCATTAATGTCCTCAAGGAGGGATTGAGGCCTTAGCCAGGTAAATCTTCCTGGGACAGAAGAAGAAGCTGCAGCTCTTGAGGTGACTTCTACAGCATCACAGCTGCATTTAAAAGAATGTTTGGTTACCTTAGAAGAGGTAGCAATCAGGAAAGATACCAAAGCCTTGTTTTCAGAGTCTGGCATGTCTGAAAAGTTTTGAAAGTTGAGACAGGAGTTCCAGATTATACTTGGTCATGTGGGTCTGGTAGTTCAGAGCTCTGAAAGCCAGGGTGGCTGAGGTATAGACTTTCTTGCCCAGCCTCTCCCACTGTCTATCCTTGTCTGAAGGAAAGGGGGAGGTAGAAATAAGCAACCTGGAGGCCTTATCACAGGCTACTGAAATGACAGAAGGGTCTGCAACCGGGGTTTTGAAAAGAAAACTGCAGTCCTTAGGTACTTTGTAGTACCTGTCCCGCTTTTCAGCGCTGGAGGCAGAGTCAGAATGAGTGGAAGTAGATCCAAAAGCATCTAAAAAAGCTGGTATAACAGGAGGAATGGCTGAAGGGCTACGGGACTGTACTTGGAGGAGATCATAACGTTTTTGGACCTCTGATATCTCTGTACTGTCCCATCTGAAGTGGTCATGCATCCTGGAAATAGTCTCCCCAAAAGACTTTTCCTCCATAGGAGATTCTGTTCCATTTTAATCTTCTTCAGGGGAGGCAAAATCTAAAGGTGAGGGGATTTGAGATAAGTAATCCAATGGATCACAGTCCTCCTCAGATGAAGAATCTTCCTCAGAAGTGGCCTGAGGCCTAGATCTTTTTTGTGGGGAGGCAGGCCAGGAAGGAGGGAAGCAGGGTGACCAGAAGACGACCAAAGCACCATGAAGGCCTTAAACAGGCCTTGGGTGAAAATTTGCCATTCTGTCTGAGAGTCGGGGGGGGGGGTTTGAATGAAAACTGCTTAGTTTTTTTGGTTCTTCTTTGCTGGAGTGTCCATTCGATGCAAAGGCACCGGGCCAGACAGAGGCCTGCATTTGACCAAGTCAGAGTCAAAATCCTCCCTAAAAACGATATCAGTAACTCCCCTAGGGCCTTCCGACACAATAAGCCTGGGTTCCACCTGGACATCGGTAGTCTATGTCTGAGTTGCCTCTCTAGACATGCATACACCCGGTATCAAGGTAGCCCATGAAACAGGCTTGGCCTGTTGATCCAGATTCAAAAGTGCAGGTCTCTGAGCTCTCGTGTTTCCAAAGAGACTTCCGTATCGAGAGGCACATCGTTGGCTTTGGGCCTATGTTTTTTGGCATTACACTTAGCAGGCTCGGTCATTGGGTCTGAGGAGGTTTCCATCGCGCTCTTGGCTAAAAGCTTAAGGTGTTAAGTTGTTTAAGTAGACTGTGAGGGAGGATAACTGACTTTGGAGGGTCTTGGGTACAAAAGAATGACAAATGGAGCAGTTTATGCGGTCGTACTGGGGCTTGAGGCAAAAGAGGCACTGGGAATGACTATGCTTATGTGGAATCTGTCTCCCACAGTCACACTTCCCCTTCTTGGATGACATTAACCTCAATAACAGACAAGGTAACAGAAAAGGACAAAAAAAACATTCCCCCAACGGGGCACTTACCTTACTTTAGCAAGTGATTCCATCACCAGAGCGACATCCAGGATGGCGATCTGAATGGCGGCAAAGAAGTTCTGAGGGTGGTGTTCACGTATGTCTCTTATGGCCGATGTCTGATAGTGGCCTACAGCAGACGTACTGCATACCCTAGGTAGAAGACTTTGATATACTGGCCAATGTTGGGTCATTGCCTTGGCAGGCAAATCCCTTATGTCAGGAATATTGCAACGGATGAACAGGACGACATCTCATGTTTTCTCTTCCTTTCTTTGATAGACATTCAAGACTCCCTTGGGGGAAGAGGAATGGCAGTAAGAACATCAAAATCCCTCATATGGCTGAGGGTTTCCAATACACAAGAATCATTTTTGGGGTGGGGAGATGAGGATGGTGAGAATTCAGATAATGGTTGCCATGTCCTTAGACACCTCACTGGACAGTGAGCGAGACCAAGTCCCTGTCTCAACTATTCTAGGGGTGATATTAATGCAAGTCCTTATGCAGAACAGAACTAATAGCCATACACTGGATGTTCACTATGACATGCCCACCAAGGGCAATATAGGGGAGTGAGTCCCTTATCAGCTCCAACATCAGCATTACACCACACTCCAAGGGTGAAGTCTGGTAATCAATTAACTTCTGTTTAAGACTTCCAAAAATTGGCCTTTAGGCAATAACACAGGACTATTCTAGGAGCCAATTTCTCAACTTGCGATACAGACGTTAGACTAGTCAAGATAAAAACACCTGGAATAAAAATCAAAATCCCTCATATGGCTGAGGGTTTCCAATACACAAGAATCATTTTTGGGGTGGGGAGATGAGGATGGTGAGAATTTAGATAATGGTTGCCATGTCCTTAGACACCTCACTGGACAGTGAGCGAGACCAAGTCCCTGTCTCAACTATTCTAGGGGTGATATTAATGCAAGTCCTTATGCAGAACAGAACTAATGGCCATACACTGGATGTTCACTATGACATGCCCACCAAGGGCAATATAGGGGAGTGAGTCCCTTATCAGCTCCAACATCAGCATTACACCACACTCCAAGGTTGAAGTCTGGTAATCAATTAACTTCTGTTTAAGACTTCCAAAAATTGGCCTTTAGGCAATAACACAGGACTATTCTAGGAACCAATTTCTCAACTTGTGATACAGACGTTAGACTAGTCAAGATAAAAACACCTGGAATAAAAAGTTATGACCTTGTGCGTCAATGGCAGTGAGTACTAGATGATCAATCTATGGATGGGTGGCACCTACACTCTAATGCCTTTTGCAGGATGGAAGGCAGTGAATGCACCTCCTCCAAACCTGCTGCTATCCTTCAATGCAAAGGAAAAGCACAAGTTCAAACCATGACAAGCTCAACACTTGCAGAGACTGGAGGGTTGCAGAATAAAACCTACTTCCAAGGTTGGCTAACCAATGGGCTTACCTTCCAACTCTCGATCCATGTGGTGTGCTCCAGTAGAGAGACAGCTGTGTGCTGGGTCTTCCTCCTCAACTTCAAACACCTGTAAACAGTGCTTAGCGAGAATAATTAGACAGCCAGCTAAAATCCACTTTTATTTTGTTTAAACTAACAGTGGATTTTAGCTGGCTGCCGAATTACTGCCACTAAGCACTGCTACAGGTGTTTGTTTTTTGGTAGCACGTAAAATTCATCTGTATGGTCTCCTAGTTTGTCTTCCCCCAATTTTCAGAACAGGAACCATTAACCACTGTCATCCACCTGGCAATAACCAAGGCAGTTCCTTCCTCTGTTTGTAGGTGGCTGGTCTAAACTGCTGGCACTTAAAACACTGTTTTGTATCATATTCCTCCTTAGTCAATACTGATTCAGGTCTCATTGTCACACCAACACTCAGATGATGTTCTTCTAGGAATCAAACACTACAGCCTTTTACAAATGTGTGTGAGGGTCAAGATCCAAACTACTCAAGGGAGAGAAAAAGTACAGTTGTGTAAGTAAACTTATACAGTAGATGTTCTAACTGATCACTTTTGCAGTAGCATAAACTATTTTGGTCCTATCCCCACTGACTGGCCAGATTTCAAAGCTAAATGTCCCCTTTCCACATGCTCCAACTATCCAGAGCATGTGGGGTGTTCCATATAAATGGACAACGTGACAAAACAATCAGAGCTTTGAGTGGGAAAGAAAAGCAAGAGCCCAGAAGGGAATACTAGGAAACATGCCAAAAAAGTAAACTAATGTCAAGTGTATACATATCCACAACCTGGCAAAATATACAGAGCGTCGACAGAGAGGGGCAGCCACTACAAAAGTAATACAAGATCATCTATTAAGTTTACTTACACAACTGTACTAAGTTCAACATTAGGTCAGTGTTGCAGCAGCCTAAGCTACTTGGTGGATTACCATACCGAACAAATTAAGAAGGGATTTGGAAAAATAAACTAAGAATCTGGGACCCCCTGGAGCATGGTCCAAGCAAAGCCTGTTCTGGACCTGGAAAATGAATCCAGTTTGTAGTGCTTTGTAAAAGTATGTACAGAGGACCACTTTGCTGCCTGTAGAATACCCTTTTCCAGAAACCTGCCAAAGTCCTAGTTGAAAGTGTCTTAACCCTGCACAGAAGTGGCTTATTATGGTGAGTATAACAAAGAGCAACCCGGGAAAAGCCAAAAGACTTTTAACAAAGAGCAATAGCATGATACAAACATTTGGGAACACAATTTGCTTTAACACTGGTTGTCCTTTCCTCTTACTTTCACAGGAGAAAAACAGCTGGTCAGCTTTCCTGTAGGCTTACGCCTTGTCTAAGCAGTATCTGAGCTCCCTGTTAACAGATTGCAAAGAATCTTCTCTTTTTGCTCTTTGGTTCAGAAAAGGAGAGAGAGAAAGAGAGAGATTAACAGTGTAAGTCAAGGTAAACACAGTGGCATAAAAGGACTAGTTGTTGTCAAGGAAACTGCCTATGACGTGTAAAATGAGGTAGGGTTGACTCAGCTCAGGGGCTTGTAACCCAGATACTTTCCTAGCTAACAGTCATAGCAATGAGTAAAAATAAGTCTTTCATGTTAAGCACCTCAATTCAGCCAGATGAGCTTGTCCAAATGGGAAAAAAAAGTAATATCTTCAAGCACAAAGTTAAGATCCCAAGGAGGAGCCACCTTTTTTTTAGTTTACAGATATACAACTCTTTCAAAAAATGTTTGAACTCAATATGGTAAAAAAGAGGGGATCAATGGGTAGACAAGCAGAAATGACTAAAAAATGAACCTCAGTAGAGGAATAAGGCTCCCTATGAAAATATCAGTAATTGAAATGCAGATTGCTGACAAGCAGGAGAGACAGAAAACCAAGGAAAAGGCCAAATCTCTAAGATCGGTCCTCTTCTTCTTTAAATTTTTTTTTCAGGGGGCAAGCCCCCCTGCACCCACCAATCTTGTATTTACTAACTCAGATTGCCATACCTCAGAAAAACAGGAATATTCTGAGAAACAGCCATCTTGGACTTGTAGCCGTTTCCCGGCCATTCAGTCTCTATTTTTCAGGACTCTCTCTAGCAGATCCAAACATTACAAATGATCACCAAATAAGAAACAGAGGTTCATAGGTATATATGACAGCAATTCACACACAATCAAAAACCACATGCAGCTGGGCCTGTAACGTTTAACGATTCTTGGAATGGCACAATAAAATATTTTTCCACTTACGCAAACATGACTTGCTAGTAACCAGGTGCTTTAGTCTCCTCCAGTACCTACCGGATGTTCTCAGAAAAAGGTGCTAAAACGTATCAAAATTCTATCAGCCAGACAGTTAACTGAAGAGTTCCAGTTAAGATGCATCAAACAACTTCTTTCTTGTGTGAGAAAATCCAGTCTCTGGAGAAGCCTGTGGTAATTGCCCTTGAACAGACTGAAAAGAAGGGAGAAAGTACAGCTGTGTAAGTAAGCTTACCATAACCGCAGATGTTCGAATGCTTATTGCTGAAGTAACCTTAGCTACACTGGTTATATCCTGCCAAGGCTACAACAGCCAGCTAGCTTCCACATACCCAAACTGTACAGCAGCTCAAGCTGTGCCGACTAAAAGACAACTTTGGAATTGTAAAGCCCTTCAAGAGCTTTCCTACCAACAGAGAGGGAGACTTAACCCTGAAAGGACAAGGCTAAGAACAAAAAACAACCACATCCTGGCATAAACATACCAAAAAACAAGGGGGTGGAGAGAAGGCGCAGCTACTGCAGCAGCGATCATTTAAACATCTACTGTTATGGTAAGTTTACTTACATAACTGTACTATGCTCATCACACTGATTACTGCTGCAAGTAGGCTAGATTACCCCAGCTCAGTACATTTGTGAGGTGTAAAGAGAAGAGTCCAGGAGTCCCTGGAAAATGTTTTTTGCAAAGCCTGATAAGGAATCAGGCTTATACTGCTTTGTAGGGTCTTCCCATGCAGTCACCATGAGTCAATTTTGACTTGGGGACAATTACTTGGTAAAGCTATGCACAGAGTAACAAGATGCTGCTTCTAAAATACTTCTAGAATCCGACCCCTTCCAAAAAGCCATAAATGAAGCCAAGGACCTGACTGTCTGGAATAGTTTTGTTGTAAGTACAACAGAAGGTATTAGCCTTATACAACCACTTGGAAACAGTCCATTTTGACACAGGTTGCCTCTTCTTACCTTTGCAAGGAATGAACTGGTCTAAAGATCTGCAAGATTTACTGTTCCTGTCAAGAAAGTACCACCTATATCTGTGGATATTCAAGGTATGAAGTATCCTTTTGCCCTCATTTTTGGTTTCAGTAAAACTAAAAAAAAATTCTAGCCAAGCTAGAATTTCCACAGTGTGATTCCTCAAACTTCTTGTATTGGAGGCACATGGGATATTTGCAAATGGCCCTTAAGAACATCAGGTATTTCAGCTATCTGACAATTCTGAATGCCCATGATATTTTTTTCATTGACAAATTCAGACCAATAAAGCCAAACCCCATTAGCTGTGGACATGCATGTTTTGGTCTTATGACCTCATCAGCACAGCACAAGTGGACTAACTAAGCATTAGAAACACAGGGCTTTTATACTCAGCTGATGTCCATTACCATTAGGATGTCTGCAAAATATCTCAACAAACAAAGTAAAAAAGTCTCCGACCTCTGTGTCACCTTTTTACTCATTTTTGGGTTCAGGAAAGAAAACAGAGAGATGGATAGTTTGGCTTAAAGTAAACTCGTATACAACTTTAGGCATAAAAGAAGGATTAGTTCTCAAAGAAACCCTGTCCCTGTGGAAAATGAGGTAGGGATGACTCACCAGAAGAGTTTGTAACTCAGATACTTTTCTTGGAGAGGTCAGAGCAATTAGTAAAACTGTTTTCTATATCAAGAACCTCAAAGTCAGCTAGGTTAACTGGTTTAAATGGAGTGTTATCTTTAACAGAAAATTAAAATCCCAAGGAAGGGCCACAGGTTTTCTTGGAGGTCTTTTATGGAAAACCCCTTTCAAAAACATTTCAGCATGATACTGCAATGAAAGATGAAGATCTGTGGGCAGACGTGCTGAAATGGCCAATAAATTAACCATGGCAGAGGAGTAAGAAAGGTCATGGGATAGTAAATCAGAAAAACACTGGAAAACCAGAGTACAACTAGTCCTGAATGGGTGCTGGTTATGTTGCTGGTACCAACTAGAAAACCATAGGCATTTGTTAATATATGGTTTTCCAATAGGAGGTTTCCTTGTCTCTGTTAGTACCTGCTGCAAGTCTTCAGTAACGAGGTGCCTAAAAAGAATTAAGACCCTACCATCCAAGCAGTCAACTAAAATTGATTGGGGTCAGGCTACATCAAATACCCCTGTTCTTATGTGAGTAGATCCAGTCTGAGGAAGCTTTTGGTAAGTGCCCCTGGCCATTTCCAAAAGTAAGAATAACCATGGTTGCCATCAGCTAGAAGGGAGACACCACAATGGTCTTGGGGGATTCCTTCTGAATCTTCAGATGTACCCTGGACATTAGTGGAAAGGCTAGAAAAAGCATACAGGAACATTTATCTCCAAAGAAAAGGCATCTGTCTTCCAGACCACCTTGCATGGAGTGCTGAAGCAGAATCTTGCCAGCTAATTGTTCAGAGAGGAGGTAAAGAGGTCTATCTGAGAAACTCCCACAGATGGGTCAGATCTTGGAAAACCCCTTGACCTAGTTTCCATTTATGAGGGTCTGCCCTTGTCTTGCTCAGCTTGTCTGAACACATTTTTGCTCTGATCGACAGGATGCCTGCAGAATGAGATTGTGCTGTGGAGCGATATCCCAAGCTACAATGGCAAGTTTGCAAATGGGACATGATCTAATTCACCCTTGCATGTTGATGTACCACATTTTTGTGGTACTGTCTAACAACTTGACAAAGTCGTGAGGACCAAAGATGAATTAGAAGAGTTGACTGTCTTGATCAGGGCAAGCACCTCTTATACTTATGTGCTTTTGTCTGTCCTTGGTATCATATACATCTTGCACTTTTATCTCTCCAGAAACTATTCCCAAAGCAAAATCTGAGGCATCTGTGTTAACATACTGCTTTGGAGCAGGGAAGGGCGAATTGGATTTAGAGATGTATCTGTTTCCACCACGTCACAGTCTTTTCAAATCCCAGTGCTTGGGTTTGCCAAAAGAAAAAAGCATGTTGGAGCTGGGAACAAAGACTTCAGATATCACTGAATTTTTCTCATGTGGAGTCTTGAAAGGGGTATCATGATAATCATAGAAGTCATGGGACCAAAAACCCTGAGGTATTCTCTTGCAGTGACTGAAGTCTTTAGTGGAAAACCTTTAAAAATAAATACAGATATAGATCTAATTTTTCCTGTGGAAAAACGTCTATTTGAACTGTGGTGTCTAGCTGACATCCCAAAAACAAAATCCTTTGAAAAGAAGTCAAGAAAGACTTTTAAATGTTATCTTGGAATCCCAGCTTGTGTAAGAAAGCTCTCACTCAAGAGAGAGATTCCTGGCACTTCCTCTGCAAAGATAAGCAAGTCATCTAAATATGAAAAAACAAATGGAAACCCTTTAACCTGCAATGAGCAGGAAAAGTATTGGAGCGATGTTTTGCAGCAAAACATTTCTTATTAATAGGAAGTCAAACATCGGGTCTATATTACATGATCGAACGTTTAATCGAATAACTAAACATCGCGCACTAAACAGCGAAAACCCAAAATGGCAGTTTCCACACGGGGAACAATGCCTTTGTCTTGCATTAAAAAAAAAAACACAAATGAAGTGGGGGGCTTCATTCCCCCACACCCTCCCTAACTAGAAATGCTAACTCTGAGATTGCTCCACATTGAAGAAAGGGCAAAATCCACCTAACAGCCAAATGACTTGTTTCCCTGAGTGGAAACTGCCGATCGCAGTTTTGGGTCTTTGGTATTTAGTGACAGATGTTTAGTTGTTCAATTAAGCGTTCGATCATATAATACAGACCCTTAAATATCAATGACTGCCACTGTGTGCCAATTGTATGCTTTTACATCAGGTCGGCTGGTGCGCCTCTCTGTGCGTCTGTATGTATACACACACACCCCTGTATATAGAGATATATATATATATATATATATATATATACACACACACACACACACACACACACATGCAGAGAGATGCGTGTATGTATTTTATATACATGTATTTTATATATATATATATATATATATATATATATATATATATATATATATATATATAAATATATATATATATGTTGTTGTCTCTTTCGGCTTTTCCCAGTTAGGGGTCGCCACAGCGGAACTCCGGTCCACTAATGATTGGCAGTACAGAGTTGCTAGCCCTGACGCACAGCCTTCAACGAAGGTACACCCATTCACGCACGTCTCCACACAGAAAACGCTCTAGCTGAGAGTCGAACTGGACAGCGTCTTACTGTGAGGCGACAACGCTACTGCAGCACCACCGCGTGTGTGTGTATATATATATATATATATATATATATATATATATAGACACACACACACACACAGCAGATATAAATGTGTGTGGGTTCTATGCCTGGCTTACAAGAAATCTGTAAATTCCACACACAGGAATCTTCTGCATATTTGTAAGTCAGACAGTACCAGAAATACAAGGTCTAGGAACCTGAATGTTGTCTGTGACTTAAACAGAACATGCTGGAGAGATGGATAGGTTTTCCAGAGACTGCCCTTCATATGGAAAAGGACTCGCATCCAAGTGAAGTTGAGTTCATCTATTCTAGACCAGTTTATGGGGAATAAGACATGACTTGTCCTCAATTTCCTGTTTAGATTTTGGATACACAATGCCATTATTCTTTTAGAAAAAATGACTAAGCTTAGAAAGGCCTCCCAGGTCATTAGCCTAGTAATCTATGAAATTATGTGCATGTGTTGGTCGGCTTGACTACCACAGTAAAAAAAAAAAAAGTATTCCTTCCTGGGATGGCGGACACCCTACCATGAAGTCAGTATGGTTAGGTATAAAGGGAGCCAACCGACACCATGACAGTCTTTCGAGCCTTCGGAGCCCGAAACAGTTGCGAGTCCGTCGGTCTGTCAACAACAGAGTAAGAAATCTTCTAAAGCTAAGTACCCCATTGGGGAATTCATTTTCTTACCTTGGGCTCATGTCAGATAAGTTTAAAGTCTCCCCTCTGATAAACAAATCCCACACAGAGACTTTCCTACCTTGTGTTACTTGTTTAGGCCTAAACCACGATGTCCCTAATTGCAATATGTGTGCCCATTTCAATTCTAGGACTTTAAGGCATAGGGCCGAAATCTTGTCTAAGCACCACAGTTAGCAATCTGCTTCCCATTGCACAATAACATCTATTGGGCTTTCCAAGTTTGAGCTCCCTAAGCGAAAGAAGGAAAATAATACCAAAACTTATGACCTCAGATGACAACCTTTCTCCGTCCGCAAGTCTCCAAAGGCTCAATATCGCAGAGGTAAGAGTGGCACCTTCACAGCCCCCTTCTGTGAGCAAGGTGGTGGTGTAGGCTTCTGTCGAGACCCTTTCAGAATCCGACATGCTGTCAAGGTTCCTCAATTTCAACTCCGACCTTGGCATTCGGTTAGTCAGTCGGGTCCGGATTCACTCAGCAGACCTTGGCTTCCAGCGAACGATCCTCAACTGATGTCACTTTGGGGTATCCACCAACATTGTTCATTTCTTTCAAAGTCACTAATGTCAGTGTAGCGGACATGCACAGGCCCTGCTCTACCTCCTTTGAAGATTGATTCAAAAGAGATTTTAACCTCTGCTTCACCCCCTGAAGACATGACCTTTGGGGAGACACTGCATACCATGAGTTTTTTTTCCAGTAGCAGGCACAGGAATAGTTCCAATCTTAAAAAAAATAAATAAAAGGGGGGGGGGTCAAGGAGTTCCTTTATCTCCTACTGCAGAAACCCTCGACTATCCCCCTCCCCAGTTTTGGAAGAAGTAGATTGATGTCTTTGTGGAATCATCTCTCAACCCAGACTCTCTACCTCAAGCCCCTAGCAAACCAGGCAGGTTCTACAGAGCACTGGACTCAAAATTTCCTTTTAAAAAAACCCTCTACTGACCCAGAGATAGTCACTCCAGGCCCCAAAAGAAAGTTAGGGCTAATACTTATATATATAAAAAAAAAAAAAAAAAAAAAAAAAAACACATTACAAACAAAGAAAGCAGGACCCTTGACAAGTTTGTGAAGAAGGTTTATACCTCCTCTTAGCACTGCCACCGATCAGTCTTTCCCCAGACTATCTGGAAATCAAACTGATTGTTCGGCAGTCTGGAAAGCACTGTACAAACTCGGGTATTCTGTTTAAAAAAAAAAACAGACTTTTGGACTTTGTTAATTGGAGGATTTACTAGGCTTTTTATTACAAAAAGCATAGTAAAAAGGCATCTCAATCGGAGAAAGAGGGTGTTTCCCTTGTGTGATGTGGCAAGGACGTCGTAAAAAGTACAGTTTTATAAATACCATAAATGTAGATGTTCGAGTGCTAATACAGCTGCAGTCATAACAGATGGGTTATCCTGCCGTCAGGCGGGTCCTCGGTCGGCCGAATTCCAAAGTCTAGGTCCGGCGTCGGTTGTAGTCGCTTCTTCCCTGACGTCAGTGCGGCAGGGGTATAAAAGAACCAGCAGACACCATCTTCTTCAGTTTTTCTTGCCCCAGATGTCAGGTGCCCCCAGAAGGAAGGCAAAACATAAACTTATGTAATAATGCAATATAGAATAATCAAAAAACAGTAGTTTGCAAGAAAATACACCATAAAAGAATACCCCAATCAGGTTGTATGAGAAGGTGTTTGTCATAAGGCCTGTCCCAAGAGGGGATGGAGGGAGGGAAACCTGGACTGCAGCTGTATTAGCACTCGAACATCTACATTTATGGTAGGTACAAAACTGTACTATGTTCATCGTGCATACAGATGCAGTCATAACAGATGGGTAGAATCCCAAAGCTAAAAAGGGGTGGCAGGCACTAAGTGGAACTAGGAGGAGCAAGGATGCCCTGCAAGACTGCTGTGGCAAAGCCCGCTCTAGATTTAGAG
Organism: Protopterus annectens; assembly: GCF_019279795.1. Classification (NCBI taxonomy): domain Eukaryota; kingdom Metazoa; phylum Chordata; order Ceratodontiformes; family Protopteridae; genus Protopterus; species Protopterus annectens. The sequence goes on along the minus strand of NC_056751.1, from coordinate 308,404,442 downwards.
TAAAGTGAAAGGTGATAATGCTTGGAGAAAGTGTGCACAGAACTCCAAGTGGCTGCTTCCAAAATGTCCTTGGTAGGAACCCCCCTGAGGAAAGCTGCAGAGGTAGCTGTGGCCCTTGTGGAGTGGGATCTGATGCTTAAAGGCACAGTTTTTCCATGAAATGAGTAACAAAAGCGTATGCAGTGGGTTATCCATTTTGAGATTGTCTGTTTGGAGATAGCCTTTCCTTGAGCACCTGTAGCAGAGGACACAGAGTTGCTCGGATTTTCTGAATGGCTTTGTCCTGTCCAAATAATAACGAAGTTGACTGTGAATGTCCAAGAAATGTAGTAGTCTTTCCCCTTTGTTTTGTGGGTTAGGGTAAAAGGTAGGTAAGTGGATAGTCTGATTCAAGGCTACACTGGATACTACCTTTGGCATAAAGGAAGGGTTGGTTCATAAGGAAACTCTGTCCTGATGGAAAATGATGAAAGGTTGCACAGCCATGAGGGCCTGTAGTTCCGAAACCCTGCGTGCTGAGGTGATAACCAGAAGGAAGGCTGTTTTCCATGACAAATATTGCAGTTCTGTTGAAGCAGCTGGCTCAAATGGAGGCAGGGTCAGTTTTTCCAAAATGAAGTTGAGGTCCCAAGCGGGTACTGGTGGTTTCCTTGGGGGTTTTATATTCTTAGCCCCTCTGAGGAACTGTCTTAAGAGAGGATGAGAGAATAAAGGAGGATCTGTGTTGTATTGTGCAGGAATGGCTGAAGCATGGATCTTGATAAGAGGAGAAGGAAAGTCCACTGCTTAACATCTCAGCCAGGTACTGTAATATTTGAGGTAAATTTATTACCCAAGGATTCTGTCCCTTTTTCTGATTCCAGGCACAAAACTATTTCCATTTGGCGGAGTAGGCTTTTCTAGTAGAAGGTCTTCTGGCCTCCAAGATGACATCCTGCACCTCCTTGGAGAGGAGGGTCTGTTGGGAAATCAAGGGATTCTCCATGCGGCTAGATTGAGGGTTTTCAGCCGACTGGGAGGAGTTTTGAAGTTGTGCTGGGACAACAGAAGAGGCACTAGAGGCAGGATCCATGGTGGGGAATGCGTCAGGCTCTTCAGGAGTGGATACCAGTGTTGTCTTGGCCAGTCTGGAGCAATGAGAATCATGTTTGGCTTCTCTCCTCTGGCTTTTAATAGAACTTTGGGCAGCAGAGGAAGAGGTGGAAAGGCATAGACTGTCAATGTTGTCCAATTGAAAGAAAGTGCATCCACTCTCCAGGCCTGTGGATGATAGGTCCTTGAGCAAAATTTTTTCAGTTGGTAATTTCTGTGGGTAGCAGAGAGATCTATGTCTGGCTTCCATTCGTGTGGATCTGTCATATTTCTGCTTAAGCTGTCTGCCAGTGTGTTTTCCTTCCCTGGTAGGAATTGTGCTTGAAGTTGAATTTTCAATTCCAGAGCAGTGTTCCAAAGGGACACGGCTAGTCTGCACAGGGGGTATGAATGAGTTCCTCCCTGTTTATGTACCACATCACTGTTGTGTTGTCTGTCCTTATCAATAGCGGGCCTGGATGCAGTAGGTCTTTGAAGGCCATAACAGCATTTTGCACTGCTAGCATTTCCTTTTGATTGATGTGTAGGTGCTTCTCTTTTTGGGACCATTTTCCCTGAATGCACTGATCTGTCATGTGCGCCCCCCAGGCGTAGTCAGAGGCGTCTGTTGTGATGATTTGATTTGCTTGAGGTATGCAGAAGGGGAGACCTATGTTTCTTTGGCATGCTTGAGCCCACCACAGAAATTCCTTTTGAAGACATGGAATGAGTGGTATAACTGTTTCCAAACTGTGGCTGTGTTGAGACCATAAGTTTTTTAGGTACCATTGAAGTTTCCTCATATGCAGCTTTGCACATGGGATCAGCAGGATGCAAGATGCCATGAATCCCAGAGCCTGCAGGACTTTCCTTGCAGTCAGCCTGGTGAAAGTTGCCATTTTGCTGAAGTATTGAGATAGTTGCCCTTGCTTCTCTGGCGTGAAGTAGGCCATCTGGGTGTTTGTATTCAAGCTGGCTCCCAGGAAAATTATTGTTTGAGAGGGTATTAGTTTTGATTTCTTTTTGTTGACTGTGTATCCCAGAAAGTTCAACAGTTTTATTACAAACGCCAGGTGTTTCAGAAGTATGTGCTTGCTGTCCGCTTGGATCAGGCAGTCGTCCAGATATGGGTAGATTTGTATCCCTTGAAGTCTGCAGAAGGCAATTACTGATGCCAGGCATTTCGTAAACACTCTGGGCGCAGTAGATAAGCCAAAGGGCAATGCAGAGAATTGATAATGGGTTGAACCTGCAAGAAATCCGAGGTATCTTCTGCAATCTTGTCTGATAGGGACATGCAGGTATGCCTCCTTGAGGTCCAATGTTTCCAGCCAAGACTCCTTGCCCAGCATGGGAAGAAGCTGCTGCAATGTGAGCATCTTGAATTTTGGTACGACTAATATGTGTTTAGGATGGATAGGTCTAAAATAGGTCTCCAATCTTTGTCCTTGGTACCAGGAATAGTCTGGAATAAAAACCTTGACCTTGTTCTTTTGCAGGTATCTCTTGAATAGCTTTCATGTCCATGAGAGCTGAAATTTGTTTTTGTGCCTCTGCCCTTTGATTTTGTGGCAAGTTTGGCATGCCTCTCATTTTTTGGAAGGGTGTGAAAGTGGAATCTATAGCCTCTGTCTATAATGTCCAGGATCCATTTGTCTCTTGTGACAATATGCCAATTTTTTGAAAATAATGCCAGTTTTCCGCCTAAAGGTGCTGCCATTAAAGCTTTGCTTGGAATGCAAAGGGGAAAGTCATTGTGTCTGCTTTCTGAATGACTGTGATCTATCTTCTCCACCTCTTGGGGTAGGTGCTTGCCACTGTCTGGCTCTGAATGATCCTTGAGATTGCCCTATACCCCTCGGGCACCTGTATCTGCCTCTTTGAAGTCTGTCCGTGGCTGGAAAGGACCAATTTTTTGAAGGCCAGTTTCTGCTGAAACGTGGAGGTTGTACCTGTAGGAAATCTTTCACTGTTTGCATTGATCTTGCCTTTTCCTCCATTTTCTTTAGTACCTCCTCAGCTTTAACACCAAACATTACATCTTTTTGAAGAGGTGCATCTAGTAATTTAGCTTTGACATGATCTGGTAAGGTTTGCTCTTTGAGCCAAGCATGTCTACGTATGACAGACCCTGTAACAGCAGCTCTACACGACGCCTCTAAAACATCAAAACCACACTGCAAGGTATGTTTACCCACTTGCTCTGCACTATGCAACAAATCCTGCAACTCCTTTAAATCTGGTTGCTCAGGTTGTGTCATTTTGCTTTTCAACTGAGATAACAAAAACTGTTGATACTTTAACATATGGAACTGACAGTTTAATGCCCTCATGGTTAAAGTGGCCGAGGTGTACACCTTTTTCCCCTACCTTTCTAAAGCTCTGGAATCTCTCTCTGAAGGTAATGGATTTTTAGCAGTAGAGGCCTTAATTCCCTTGGGACCCTGTGAAATAGTTTCTGGGTCAGCAACATGGCTTTTGTATAGGAACTGGTGTGAATCAGGAACCCGGTAATACCGGTCAGGTTTAACAGGAGCTGGAGGTAAAGAATCTGGGTTGAGGCTGGCTTCTGTGTACACATCATCTAATATATCTAAGACAGGAGGGATAGCCAGAGGTCTGTGCTGGGGAAGCAAGAGAAAATCCCCGAGCCTTTTCTTGGAATCAGAGTAATCCTGGCCTTCCCAGTGAAAGTGTTCCCTCAAAGTATGTAGGGTTTCCCCAAAAGAATAGTCCTCAGGGGGGGAGACCGAGGGAATGGACTCCTCAGCATCAGAGTCTTCCAAAGGGGAATATGAATATTCCTGGTCCTCAGAATGTTCTGAGGTAATAGAGGCTTGATCTGAGGAAGGGTAGTCTTCCTCCAATCTGGGCCTTTTGTCCGAGGGGGGGTTGAGAACCCCTGATAAGAGTAATCAAATCCTCAGCCATTTTGAGCATCTGATTTTTAGGCATGGGGCCTTGAGAGGGGGTCTGTGGTCCTTGTTTTTTAGTTTTCATGGCTGCTTTAGATTTTGTGAAAGCCTTAATGGAAAAGGAGGAAGGCCTGAAGACACCTAGAGAAGTGGCAGGCCTGTCTAAACTCTGAGTTTCCCCGCCAAAAGTGGCGTCGGTATCTGTAGTCGGAATGGGGGCCGAGGAGCCTGCAACCTCGGGCACAGAAGACACCGGTAATGAAGCGTCATCGGTACTCAGGGGCTGCGTAGGCACCTCACTGAGAACCGGTAGTCGGCTTTAGCGTGGTGTCGGTAGAAGTCGCGGACCTCGTACGTCGGTCCTTATCTTTGCGTCTTTTACTCAAAACTGGAGTCGGAGTATCCGACGACATAATGTAATTAAATTTTTTACCAAAATAGTGGTGGTCGAACTCCGCCCAACGCTTAGTGCGTTTGTTGAATCTAGCACAAAAACGGCAGGCCGAGATGTCGTGGTCTGGGCCTAAGCAAGGAATACAGAAAGAATGGAAATCCTTATGCGGTATTTGCTTCCCACATGAAATGCAATTATTAACTTGGTCTGAGGCAAGAAAAGTTTCCCCAATGGGGTACTTCGCTTTCAAGAAGACTTTGGCTGAAATATTTTCGTAAATCTCAGGAGCTGGCCGACCGGCACTTAACTGCTTCTGCTTCAGGCACCGCGCGGCAAGAAAGACTGTAGAAGATGGTGTCGGCTGGTTCTTTCATACTCCTGCTGCACTGACGTCAGGGAAGAAGCGACGACAACTGATGCCGGACCTAGACTTTGGAATTCGGCCGACCGAGGACACGCCTGAAGGCAGGATAACCCATCTGTTATGACTGCAGCTGTATGCACAATGAACATCGGGGAGGAAGTGGACAGAAAATGGATGGGGTTGTGGGAGGCATGAGGGGGTGTGACCTACATCTGGTTTTAACCGCAACAAAAGGCGGCAACCTTACTTCCTCTACCCTGGCCATGAGGGCCCTCGCCTGCCAATCCTAAATGATAAAATATCAGCAGAGTATTTTGGAAAAAATGAAGCAAATGATATCCTCCCTGAAAGACGAGAGCACCTCCAAGAAATTGCTAGATCTCTGCCATTTCAGTTCCCAGGTAGCTAGGCAATCCTTGCACTGCGGACTCGATGCCCTAGAGGCATCTACTCCAGCTGCTGTCTCTGACTCTGTCATCAGACATGTTTGGCTTAAGGAACAGACATTACAAGAACATGTCAAATCTAAGCTACTAGATGCATCCCTGGATAAGGACTCCTTTTTTGGACCAAAGGCTGAGGAAGTGTTAAAAAAAAGACTGAGAATAAAGCAAAATCCATGCAAACTGTCAAAGACTTCCCTCCAAGTAAGCCACCTAGGTTCGATAGGAATTTTCCTACTAAGCATTGGTTCTTTCCCTCCCAATAAAAACCTAGTCAGAGGAAAACCTAAAGAGAAAGGCCTCAGACAGCAGCAACAATCTCAGAGGGCAAGGCAGTGGTCCCTCAGGAACACAGGCTGGAAAGTTCTAGGCCACAGGCCCATAGCAGAGATCAGAAATGCCTCTTCTCCCACCGTCAACCCAAGACAAGATAGGAGGAAGACTTTCCCTATTCAAGGGAAAATGGGCCCCCATCCCATCAAGTTGGTTCTGGAAATAATCTCCAACGGCAATTCTCCAATTTCTGACAAATGACAAAATGACTTCCAGCACAGAGAGGTAGGCCAACAAGTGCAGTTCAGCCTGCCACCCCTCCAACAGCTGCCACAGCAATGCCCAGCACATCTGTGACCCAACCTGGCAGTACTGCCTCTACAGACACATTACCTGGGCCTTCAACATTGGGTAGCATTATCCCAGCAGCTGGTGCACAAGTACCCTTCAAGAGTAACAATGGAGGTGATGATGTCACCAGCCAAGAAATGCCAAGCAAAGTACATGAGGTTGTGGAAAGTACCATTGCTGAACGCATTAGCTAGATGGAGAAGATGCTCACTGGAATGCTGGGGTAAAGAAACCATCAAGTACTCCAACAGCAAGCTCAGGAAAGGGACTCGAGGACAGATCTGAGGGCGAGGACTAGATTCTCATTGTCCCCTTAATTGATGGGCATCTAATGTCCCCTATCCCTAGGTCAGTGTCCCTCACCACCCCTGTTTTGTTGCATTTGTCTGCACCCACTCCTCACCTACCCTACATTCCTTACATACCTGCGTCTCTTACCCAACCTTTCTCTCTTACTGAAAAAAATCTCAAAAATGGGCACCTATCTCCAAATAAAAATATTGTCCCATACATAGCTCTCTACTTCCATGTCCTCTTGACACACCTGATTCAGTCTACATAGCATTATTGTGTCACCCATCTTATTTGAGGGGATTGTCCGAATTCATCCAACATTCTATCCATGTTCATTTTACACTGTTGAAGTGGACAGCTATGGTTCTTTACTAAATTACACCTTCCTGCCCATTCCTATATTCCTTTCCCTTTGTTCTTCCCCCTGCTTGTCCCCATTTTCACACCTTTAATCAGGTCAAAAAATACAATCACACACCACACACATGGCAGAATTACCCCGTAATTAAGCCCTTCACTTTTTGCCTTCTGCGTTTTCAAGGAGTTTGGCATCGCGCACCAATGCCAAGTGACAGTGAATGGCTCCACATACTACAGCACAGAGCGGTTAGCTTCGTGCAATGCTGCTTCAACTCGCTGCGCTAAGGAAACACAGTTACAACAGAACAAGGGTACTCATTTTAAATATTTCTTATATTTAGACTGATGAATGTTTAAATATGCAAATCCATATGTGCACTGTTGACAAATCAAGTATTGATTTTATACAGTACTTCACTGTAGCCATTTCCTCTCATTTGCAAAAATTGTCACATGAATTATTCAATGCCATCCTGAATATATATGTAAAACATTGGACTGAGCTGGATTCAAACCCTGTACCATATGTGCTCAAAATAAGAGCTCACTGCTATTATACATGCTGCCACATAGACAGCTAGGAGAGGCCCAGACATGGGCAAACCAGGATGCATCAAGAGATGCATGGGGGGCAAAAGGTAATGGGGGGGGCTCTGCTGAGCTCTTTTCTTTCCTTCCTTGAGATGTGCGTTCAGGCCATCATTGCATCAAAAGGTTGGAAAACACCCCTAAAATGCACCTCACAGCATTTACAGCCCCATTGTTTCTGATGGCTTGTTGGTCACCTGAACACCCAACTTAATTGCACTATTTTTACAACAGTTATTAGTGCAGTCTTGCCATTTTTAATTTCTCCACTTCTTTTGGGTTTCTAATAACCATGACGGGAATGGACCTCATTCCTAAGTCAAAGTACGATTAAAGTTCATGAAATTAGTATTGTTTCATTCTGATGTTAGCCAAAAGTGCTCTTCGCAGCACCTGCAATATGCCCAGTAATGACTCCTCCTGCAATTTGTGCGGTGTTACATGAATTGGTAACATATCTAAAGAAGACTGTAAATTCTTTTTTATAAGACCAGTTGCTCCTACTACTACTGGAACTGTATCTTTCTTCCACATGGCTCTCGTTTCACCTGCAGATCGAGGTATTTTATGACTGCCTCTGTACGTAAGACACTGTAGTCACTAGGTATGGCGATTTCAATGACCAATGCTACTTTTGCCTTCTTTTCTTGGACCACTGCATCCAGTTTTCTAGCATCTATCTTTTGGACTGTTGATATTGGGTGATCCCCATGTGATGTAAACTTAATAATTTTCTATGATTCTTTGTGGCTCATGTTTCCAGTGTTTTTCAGCCACTTCGATAACGATGTTTGCACAATCTCCAGTGCAACACTCTCGCAACATTATTATGCCTTTCAGTATACAGTCCCTTCTGTCATTAGAGTCTTGCAACCAGCAATAAGGTGTGTGACTGTTTCCAATTCGGTTCCACAAAACCTACATATGTCTGTTTCTCAAACATGTTCAATGGACTTGGTAACCCAACGTGTACGTAAGCCCACTATCTTGGGCTGCCAATATTAACCTTTCATTTCTGGATGTAAATTCACCTCTCCTTAACCATTCCTGCATTCATTCTTGATCAACATGAGGATCTTCCAGAAGTTTTCTATACTTGCAACTATACTTGTTTTTTCCACATTTCTTGCCTTCTCATCTGGTCCTTCACCTTATATTTTTTTCTTTTATTTTTTAGCACATTCAGTTGCTGCCTGGTTTTTATACAGTCTTGCCTAGTTATGATGTGCTGATGGTAACACAGGAATAATACTAGGCAAGTAATCATGAGAATCACAAGTCTGTGCCTCCCTTATATTTTTAGCCAAGTAATATTACTCACCTCCCAAACTGATCAGGGCTACAACCCTGGTGTTAATTTGTGTCTACGTATTTAACTATCAAAACTAGCCTTAAATGTAGTAAAAGTAGCACTTTGTTTGACGTGTATTGGTAACTTGTGCCAAAGATTGAGAAAATGCTTGGTTAGGAACCACACTCTACAGAGACACTTTTATTTATTGGTGTAGATTTAAGTTTTTTGCGTTAGTGCTTGTAGAGATGCTTTTTGCAGAGAAATGGGAGGTGAAATAGATTATAGAGTTTTCTGTGGTTTGAAAAGTGTGATACAGATCACCTCACAGCAGAATGTAGACTACAGAGTAGAGAGAATCATGCTAATCAGAATAGTAAAAGGGTTCATGGCTTTTATTTTCTCTTGGTTGGGTATCTTTGGGCTCTTTCCAGGTGACTGATATGCTTTCATTTATAAATTTCAAAAAGGGCACTGCATTCAATGGTGGGTCTGATGAGGGATGAGTACAACAGAAGAAAGACTTCCTTGGATCTTTTAAGATATTCCCTTGGAAATTAACAGAGAGAGAAAAAAAAAAAGACTAAAATGGCTGTGGAGGAAATATGGCTGAATAAGAGCAAGTTGTCCACACTGGGAATCAGGTCTCACGTCTGAAGAGTAGTATTTATTGCATAAGAGGTGAAAAAGAATAGTTGTGTAAGAACTTACCATAACCTTAGATGTCCTTCTCTTCCATGTTGCATTATTCATTATAGTAGGGAGGTTGCTGCCTGCAGCGTCACCATCAGGCCAATAAACCGAAGTCTTTGCTCCTGGAGTGTACGTGTAATGTCCCTTGACAAAACCATAAACAGACGTAGAGTATAACAATGACGTCTGCACGTACCCTCTTCAAAATGAACGGTTGCATACAGTAGTACTCCTGTAGATAAGACTTGCATGTAGAATAGACCCTAGGGTACAAGGTAGGCTGTATTTAGTGGGGAGACTGGGAGAGGAAATTACCATGTCCCCACAGGCAAGCCAGAGTATATTAAAGTAAAGGGGCAGGTGGGGGTGACTGAATACTACAACATGGAAGAGAAGGACATCTAATGTTATGGCAAGTTCTTTCACAACTATTCTATGTCCTTCAATTCTCATGTTGCAATACTAATTACAGTAGGGAGAGTACCAGAGCTTTAGGTATGAGCCTAGGTGGAAGATTTAGGGTTCCTGTTGATGAGGCCCTGAAGAATTGTCCTGGCAAACCCCACTCTGGCTTTGGAGGCTAGGTCCAGTTTGTAATGTTTGGTAAAGGTGTGTACTGAAGTCCAAGTGGCAGCTTCTAAAATAGAAGCATAGTCAATCCCTTTAAAAAAAGCCACTGAGGAGGCAGCTGTCCTAGTAGAGTGAGGTTTGACATGATCATATAAGGATAGTCCATGATAGGAATAGCAAATGCCAATGGATTTAGAGATCCATGAAGAAATGGTATGTTTGGAGACTGCCTTCCCTAGAGCTCTCTGATGGAAGGAGATGAAAAGTTGGTCAGACTGTCAGATAGGTCTGGTTTTGTCTAAGTAGTACCTCAGTTGCCTGTGGACCTCTAAAGAATGGAGGGTACTCAATGAGGAATTTTGTGGATGAGAAAACTGGTAGGTTAATGGTCTGGTTTAATGAGAGTTCATTAACCACCTTGGGCAATATAGGAGGGATTAGTCCTGAGGGCAAATCTGTCTTTGTGAAAAATAAGATAAAGAGAGGTAGCCATAAGGGCTTGTATCGCCGATACCCTCCTGGCAGAGGTGGGGGACACTAGAACAACTGTTCACAGGGTGCATAGTTTTAGGGATATCGAATGTGCTGGTTCAAAGGGTGGCAATGCAAGTTTTTCTAGTACAAAATTCAGGTCCCAAGGGGGAGGTATAGGCTTTCTGGGGGGGGGGGGTCTGATATGAAGTACCCCTTTCAGAAAAAGCTGGACTTCCAATCTTGAAGCCAGAAGTGGTGATATGGGCAGACAAGCAGAGATGGCACATAAATGGACTTTGGCTGAAGAGTAAGTTAGTCCTGAGTGAAGCAGCTCACACGAACTGGAAAGGACCACAGATACAGAAGTAGTCACATGGCCCTGTTTTTTTCCGTTAACACCACTTGGAGAATGTGTTCCATTTAGATACATAATTTCTCCTGGTACTAGGTTTTCTGGCCTCCTGCTGAAAATTTGAGTACATCCTCTGAGTATAGGTGTCTGTAGGGGATTAGAACCTTATCACCCGTAAGGTCAGTTTCAGATTGTTCACCTGGGGGTGTAGTACAGATCCCCTATCCTGTGTGAGCAGATCTATTCGGAGGAGTAACCTGTGATGATTGCCCTTGGCTAGTAGGTGGAGAATGGGAAAACAATGTTGTCTTGGTCAAAAGGGGGTCGCCAACAGGATTTTGGGTTTGTCTCTATTTTCAGGAGGACTTTCTGAACCAGTGTGAAGGGAGGGAAGACAGAGATACATTCTCTCCCAAGGAAAGGAGAAGGTGTCCACTTTCCAAGCTTCTGAATGTGGGTCCCTTGTGTAGAATCTGGGCATCGGTCTGTTCTGGGGGGAGGCAAAGAGATCTGCTTGTGGAATAACCCCACCTGTGGGTAAGATCCAGAAATTCCTCACTATGAAGCATCCATTCGTGAGAGGGAGCTGAAGGGCTGCTGAGTGTGTCTGCCATAACATTCTCTGTTGAGGGAATATCACTGCTACCAGGTGAATCTGGAATGATGATGCTAAGTTCCAAATCTGAGTGGCCAGGTTGCACAAAAGGTAGGACTTTGTTTACCCCTTGCTTGTTATTGTACAACAGGACAGTCATATTATCCGTGATCACTTTCAGGGTTCCTGGCTGAAGAGCTGATCTGAATGTTTGTAGGGCTAGCAGTAGTGCCCTTATTTCCTTGATGCTGACATGGTCTTTTTGTCTTAGGCTGGACCATTTTCCTTGTATGGTGAATTGTTTCTGGTTTATTAGTAGCACTGCACCCCACCCCAAGTCTGATGCATCTGTGGAAACTTCTTGCAGGGGGGGCTGAAACCTGTAGGGGGTTTCCTTGGTTTAGTTTAAAGTGCTGACATCTACCACTGGAGTTCCCTCTTCAGACAATGAAGTAGGGGAAGGGGCAAGTCCAGGGGCTGGGAGTGTTGGCTCCACAAGTTCTTTAGGATCCACTGAATTTTTTCTGAATGTGGAGTCTTGCCAGAGGTAACATGGGCAAAAGAGATGTCATGTGGCCTAAAATTCTTAGGAATTCCCGAGCTGGCAAGGAGGAGTGGGCGAGGAGATTTAAGTATAGACAGAGGTCTAGGATTCTTCGGCCTGGAATGAAGGCTTTCATTCTGTTTGTTCTGATCTTGCATCCCAAGAAAACCAGGTTTCGAGTGGGGTTCAGGTAAGACTGTCGTGGTTTATGGTAAACCCTAATTGAGTTACAGTGGAAATCACCTGTTGTATGTGGAGTAGAACTTTGTGGTCTTGATGAAGAATAAACAGGTCATCTAAATATGGGTATATCTGTACGGTTCCTATTACATGATCGAAGATGCTTTGTCGAATGCGTCTTGATCGAATGTAAAAGAACGAAAAGGCTAAATAGCCAAGCAGCTTTTAAGCAAATTCTTTCCCTGGGAAAGTATTTGCTTGTCCTCTTCCATTACTTTGCCGTTTTCAGCACTGTAGTGCATTCTTGGAGTTGGTATATTTAAGTAGGGGGGGTTTGGGGTGCTTTCCCTCGGTTTTATTTATTTATTTTTTTGAAAAGCGATTTTAATCGCTGTTCTGAGGTTTCGACATTGTTATCTTTAGCTTACATGGGGTCGAGTAATCATAGTTCGCTTTTTTAAGCGTTCTATCTTGTACTACAGACCCTATTTGCATACCCTGTGTTCTGCAGTGAGCAATGAAGGGCGCAAGGTACTTTGTGAACACACTAGGAGCAGTGGAGAGTCCAAAGAGCAAGGCAGAGAATAGAAAATGCTAAGAACCTAAAATTGGCCTCCATGAGCCGTCTTTCCTTGGTACCAGAAACATTCTGGAGTAGAAGCCTATGTTTCTTTGTGGGTAAGGTAAGTGTTCTATGGTGCCCTGAGCTAGTAGTTGATGAATGATGGGTGGGAATGTGTGGGAAAAGGTGGGCTTGGTGTGCAAGTGGTTGAGGAATACCCTGGAAGGGGGTCATAAAACACTGCCTATGAATGATGGAGAGGGTCCACTGTTTTAATGTAATTATCCGCCAGGAGGCTAGGGAGAGGGGTGTGTTTGGGTCTAAGGGTATAAGTCACAGTGGAGGTGGTCTGATTTGGTCAGACCAACTTCGAAAGGGATGGTGGTAGAGTTGGTGGGAAACCTGGGAGTAGAGCTTTTCCTTGCTTGCTTGTCTATGTCCCTTCGACTGAGGAACTGGGTGTGAGAACTGTCTTCTAAAAAAGGAAGATTTTTGTGGGTAGTTCCTGTGGTATCTAGGTATAGGGGATACCAGTAAATGTTTTAGGTTTTGAAGTGCTTTTCCCTTTATTTGAAGGGATTTGAGAAGCTCTGCTGAGGCTTGGCCAAACAGGGCCTTATTTATTGTCCAGTGGTGTGTCAAGCAATTGTGTTTGAATATCCATAGAGAATGGTTGTAGTCTCACCCAGGAATATCGTCTCAAAACTGAGCCTGATGCAGCAGATTTTGATGAGACTTCCACAGCATCACAACTGCACTTGGAGTGCCTAGTAACTTGGGATGCTGTGGAAAGCAGGGTGCTAATTTGGGCTTTAATAGGAGAGTCAGGAACCTCAGATAGGAGGGTAGAACCTTTGGTGATGGTGTCCAGGACATACCTAGCCATGTGTGTTTGGTAGTTGAGAGCTCTTATAGTCTGAGAAGAGGAGGTACACACTTTTTTCCTTAGTCTGTTCATGAATTTGCTGTCTTTATCCATCGGGTAGAGAGCAGCAGAAGGCAACTGTCTGGATGTTTTGTCAGCAGAGACTGCAATAACTGCTGGAAGGTTTTTAAGAAGGAATTGGGTGTCCTGAAGGACCTTACAGAAACAGTCCAGATGTTTTGAGGCTGGTGGTTGTCAGTCTGTGAACTGAGAAGCAGCTAAGGCGGCATCCTGGAAAGAAGGTAACAAATGGGGCACAGCAGAAGGAGATGGTTGCTCCATCTGAAGTAGGTCAAAATACCTTTTCATGGTGTTAGATACTTCTGATGGCTGCCACTTGAAATGTTCTTTCATGAAGGAGACAGTCTCCAAAGATGAATTCTTCCCCTGGGGACTCGAATAGTGGAGTTGTCCGCCTCTGGGATAATGAAATTCTTGGGGGAGTCTAGTTATGATTCATAAGTAATAGACTCCTCTGAAGAGCACTAGTCTTCCTCAAATACCTCTAAAGGGGGACGAAGAGAGGGAGCAGGTGGTAATTGTGTCTGCAGGGCCTAGAATGCCTTAAAAAAGCTTTGTGAAAATACTACCCAACCAGGAACTGGTTGAGGCTTAGGATGCTTTAGACTTAGCTTTCTCTTCAAGGGGGTAGCCAGTGGAGAAAGAACCGGAGCCAATGCCTGTTTGGGTGCAAGTGTAGGAGCAGGGCCCTAAGACTGAGCCGTGGTTCCCCTCCACCATCAGGATGTGATGGCTGATTAGCCTCAGGAGACTTACTTAAAGTTTCCACCATCCCAGCTTCCATTGAGGTTCCCGGGCCTGGCTTGGAAATGGAGGTCTGAGAAGATCCCGGGCTTTCATCTGCCTCAAGAATCTGTTCGGACGTCTGTGGCACAGCGTGGGATTCCAGCCTGATTTCTTGGCCTTCTTATGCGGCTCATCGGACGGGCCCTCTCCACCCTCCATACAAAGCACGAAACATCGTAATCTCTGATTTTCCAAATAAAGTTTTAATGTGGCCAGACAGCTGCAAAGTGCTTTTGGGACAAAATATTTGCAGATGGGACAGGAAGTATGATTGTGGGCCTTGCCTAAACAAAATACGCACTTTTCATGCATGTCCTTGTAAGGAATTTGTTTTCCACAAACACACTTCCCCTTTCTAGTTGACATGTACATCTTAGCAGTAATCAAAGACAAAGAAAAACTCAACAACGCACTTATCTGTATTGCCAGATTGTAGCGGTCGACTGGTCTACAGCGGTAGCTTTAACCGGTTGTCTCAAAAAATAGCGATCTGTTTTTGGAACTGGCAAACAGGAATCTGAAGTTCACTGCAGCAGAAAAATTCAGAAGAGGGTATATGCAGACATCACTTCTATACCCTATGTCGGTTTATGGCCCTGACAAGAGACGTCACACGTACCCTCCAAGAGCAAAGACTTTGGTATACTGGCCAGATAGCAGCGATGCAGGCAGCAACCTACCTACTGTAATTAATACTGCAACATGAGAATAGGACATCGGCTTTTTTTTTTCTTTTCCAAATGGTACATGTAATTTGAAATTTTTTCCAGTACACTAGGTATGTGTATATTCCAGCACTTGATAAAGCTGTTTAGAGTTTCAAAAGTTCAGTAGACAATAGTGCCAATCTTGCAGTAATCAGCAAACTTGGTCCACCATACTTCTGGGATACCGGATTGGATGTGTGGAAAATAAATTCCAAATCGAAGAGGGCCAAGTCTCATTCCTCTAATACTTCACTAGTTGCAGTTTTACATTTACAGAGGATACCAGTAACTTTAGCATACTGGTATATTAAGATAGCCAGCTTGCAATCTTGCAAAGAACAATGGAGCTGTAATTTTTGTCTCATTTTTGACAATACTAGCATGGGGACAGTGATAAAATGCCATGAACAGGTTAAGATGCAGTAGGCTCTGACTGACCACTATCCAATGACACTAACCTTTTCAAAGAAGCTTACCGTTCACAAAACTAAAACGACTGGGGTGTTGATCAGTTGCCTATGTCTGCAGGACTTCATTTTTCTGATTCTATGGTTTGGCAAACAAAGCTGGTGAGACTGATAAGTCTACAATTACCTGAGTCTATACAGTGGCCACCCCTATGTAGAAGAGTCACAGTGGCTGCGCTCCAGGCATCAGGCACAAATTCTGTGGACAGCCTCAGGCAGAGGTTGGACAACTTATGTAGAGGCTTCAAAAGTACATGTTTAGTACTGATGGGAATGCAGCCTGGCATGGTTTCTGGTCCTATGAAAGTGTTACTTACATCCTGTGGCGGGGATTTGAAGACTAATTCTAAGGCAGTTTCAGGGTAAACTAGATTTACAGGAATACTGGGGGTGCCAAAGTCAGTAGGTTGGGTATAGTAGCATAAAATTCATCTGCAAATATATTGGCTATATCCCTTGGGATTGGAATATGTGATAGCTCAGTGCAGTATTTGACATTCCTTAATTTCCTGACAGCCTTTATCTGTAGTGAAAATAAACACAGTGTTTTACATTTTGTAGTATTAGTAGGTTCCTTGATGAGATGTTTCAGTGTGGTCCTAACATTAAGGAGATGGACATTTCTTAATTTTTTTTCATAATTTTTCTTCTTTTGTTATAGAGTTTATTAACATCATTTTCAGAGGCTGTACATTTACAAAAGGCACCATTATTTTTTGGTGTGTCCTGAAGGAGAGTGGGCATGCAGGCACTTTCATTGATTCTAAGAAAAGGTGCTTTATTAGGGTTGAGGAAGGCAGTCAGCTTATGTAGCCAGTGCTCACACCCCAAACCATTTCAAAATGTTACTGAATTTTCATCTCAACCTGCAAACACAATTTGCAGTTCTTGCAGTTATGCTATTTGCTACATTCTGACTAACATTTTACAACTGCTTACACACTACATCGAATCTTTAAGAACAG